>NW_011967109.1:111190-144300 GCF_000949405.1 Vollenhovia emeryi | reverse complement strand
CTCGATCTGTACACGTAAGCCATTTAATTTGTATATTACACAAATGTTTCCGTGAACTGACAGTTTTTAGGTTAGAAAGGTGCAAAAGTGCAGAATCACTCCAGCATCCCCTTAAGTAGCTCGGTTTAAAAGTATCAGGCATCTTCGCAGATTGGATTCTAACCACATTTTGGGATTCCCAGTTCGCGGTACACTTTTACGCAGCAAGTCCTCTAAGCCGGGAGATAAGTATCGCCGTCAACTACTCGCTCGGCGATTTATAGCTCGCGGGGGTGCGTAGTCTGGTAATTAACGAAACTTTCGACGAGGCCTAACTTTTCAATGGGAGAACAGTGGGGGGCCGCGCGAATTGGAGCGAGGCCGGGGAGAATTTTCGTCGGCCATTGTCAAGATCCGCACAAATCCGCCGGATATACCGAAAGTTTGAAATTACCAAGGCGGATGTGCCGCGTGCGCGCGCGCGCGCTTCGAACCGAGGCCGTGCCGCAAGGGAGATTATTGTTGCAACGTAGTGTAACGCACGCTGCTCTCGCGACCGGACGTGAGCGCACGCTAAAGTCGAAATAAATTCCGGCCAAGTACGCGAAAAGTTTTAATGGCCCCGCGGTATTTACGCGAGAGCGCAAGAGTCCACCCTCTCCTTTATCCGGAGGGAATTTATGTCGTCGTGTTGCGCCTCGTCGTATCCCGGGGCGCAAATCTGCGTCCGAAAAGCGCCAGCGGGGTTCCCGTGCTTTGCAGCCGTGACGTTTGGTAATTGTATCGCCGGCTGAAGGACGCGAAGCGGGAAACGTCGCTCCGGAAGACGAGTATTTCCCTAGCCGAACGCTTCGACAGAAGAAACGGAGTATTCCGCGCACGAGGCATTTTTGCCTCCCCTGTAGCCGCGCGCCTTTACGTAATTCTCAGCTATTTCTGACTTTCTCGCGTGTGAGCTTTCTAAAAATAAACACCGCGAGACCGTATATCAGCATAGACATGCCAAACATTTTTACAGGTATCGATGAGAGATAGCGAAAATATTTCCCGTGCGTTTGCTTTCGTCTTATAAACAGGTTCTCACTGCACGGTATTTCGCGAACGCGAGCTCTCGGCGAGGCCCCGATAAAGGCGGCCTATCGGCGGCCGACATGCGGGAGAGCCGTATGCCTCGTCTCGTAATTCTCGTCCGTAAAGGAAGCAAAGCCGTCGGTTAGCTGTAATTGAATAGCCTCCCCTCCCACCACGGCCCTAGGCGGCACGTTCCTTCCGTCTGTCGTATCGCGATTGTCCCAGGCAATATGCTCGCAACCCACGAGAGAGAGAGAGGCGGCCGTAGCTTATCGCGTAAGTAAGAAATATAGGGTACGAAAATCTAGATAGATATCTCTCGATACCTCGCCGCACCTGGGATCACCCGTGCGCCTATACTTTTATTGCATAATCATACACGACACAGCCCGAGCCAACTGGGTTGCTTCCTGCTCGCGATGGGCACTAATGACGTGCGGCGAAGAAACGTATCTGCCGGGGGAAGAGAGAGAGAGAGAGAGAGAAATAATGCCACGTCAATACTCGCGAGATGGAGGATATTACGACATAATAAATGTTTCCGCCCATAACGAATACATGAGATTATGACATCGTACATTCCGGCTAAATTATTGCCCGAAGATAGAATTGTGTGCGCGATGTTCCATATGTGACTTTTTTTTCCCTCATCCCCAGAGGTATACTTTATAGTCTGTATCGATTATCTTCGCATGTCACAATGGCAGAAAAACACATTTTATAGACAGCAACAATTTGAGGCTCTTACTACGTTTATACGATATCGTTAAAAACCCCAATAAAATTCTGACGTTAGCTGTAAATATTTAATACAGCAGTGTAAAAGTTACGTTAAAAGAAAAATAATAACCGCTGCGGATATACCAGGCGCAGAGCAGGAAATAATAAAACTTTATAGTCGATACTCTTATATCTTTACAATCAAACTAATACGAATGTAAAAACTAACCGAAATATAATCTGGGATTTATGTAATTTATCTTTTCTGTGCATCTCGTCTTCCGCGCGCATGTTCTACCTTTGCGACTATTTACGGGAAGCGACATTAAGCGAGGGGGATACAGTTTCCATGTTACGTTATGCTAATTATACTCGGCAATGAGTCGTGTGTAGCAGCAATATTTCGCGCGAAATCTAAGGCGTGCGATTCGTACGTGTCTGGCGGGACGAACAATTCCTTGGCAGTGAACGTGCTCGGTGTGATTCACGTCGCGTCTGACTGACCTGCGACAATGTTTCCGGGCACGCGACTCTAAAATACACTCCGTCGATATATGGCGCGGTAGGTGCGTGAGAGTCAATTGCATTGAATGCCAGTAATGATCGCGACTTGCTCGCATTAAGTATGACGCATCGGGAAACCATTGCGAATCCCAACGAAGAAACCTACGGCGCCAATGCAAATTTCTTTGGTCACAATTCTCTAATATACCCGCATATCCCTCTAATGCACGTATGTCTGTAAATTTATACAATAAAACCGACACGGTTTTTAATTGACAATAACCCTAGGAAAACCAATTTCTATACCTTCGTTGAAACATTTTCTTGAAAAAATATTTACGAAATAGTATCACAAAGTACAATGTTCTTAAATCAAGAAATTATTGCAAGTAGCATTTCGTAAAAATGTACAAGTTTGTAAAAATTAGTACAAAGCTTTACTAGTTTTAAAAATTTGAAAAACAACAAAATCTTAAAGAATTCAAACATCTGCTTACTCGTAGAATATTACAAAAATTAACAAAAATGTTCCAACTCTAGCATTTTCATGTTGATTTTTATAACACTTTTTAAATTTACGTACAATTTCTTAGATTCTGGCAGTTATATTTTAGTTTTTATAGTATATTTTCTTTTTGGGGGGAATTTTGTAAAATTATTTCCGGCAGGGAAGCTAGAAGTAATATTGCTAGACGATCAGTTGTTATTTTAAAATAACAGTCCAGAGCAATGCGTCATCTTCCACTCTTCGTACAATTTGATTTAATAATTCCAGGTTTGGATGAACAATTGGCTCATTTGTTTGCATAATACTCGCATCTGTCGTGCGAATACATGAAATCGATGGATTTTCAGCGGAAAGGAAACCTTGCAGCAGGCTCGTTACACATTACGTGTCACGATGTAGCTAACCCCTCTGGCAGGCAACCGCGGTCTTCCGTTCCTGTATGCTTCTTTGAGCCACTCGCTTCTCGTTTCACGACGTAAAAGTGACAAAACGCCACGATTACCGGAAGGTTATCCCGTGGGAATGTGCCGTGGATAGCTGACGACACGACCGGGACCTTTTTGGAATTAACTACCGTAGTGACGGCCGTTTTTCAACCTGACCGTGGAGCCCGTTACGTCCCCGCACTCTTTAATATCCGCCTTTTTCCTCAACGTGGACACGGAGAATCTCGCCCGAGACCCGTTTACCCCGTAGAAAAGGCGTACCCTTTAACCCAAGCTAAATGCAGATAGATAACGAAATCTTATTCGTCATTTGACTTCAAACGGACCTCGCTAACGGGATTTTCGTTTGCATCTCGTTTGCAAAAACATACGAGGAAACATGAAAACGACATGCACAATTGTCTATTACCACTTAATTTAGATTAGTGTCTATTAGAATGCACATTCGTAATTAATATATTATAAATAGAATAAATATCTAGTGCAATTAATTATCTAACACATTTGCCCATCTGTGCAAATTTTTAAGCACGCGAGTATAAAGAAAACTGGCACAATTTCAAAACGGCACTCCGTTAGATCAACATCCGTGGAATACGTGAAACGTGGTAATTTCACCGGATTATCCATGTTTATCCGATTTATCGTCTCTTAGCGTTTTAACAGCATAGCGGTAAATACGCTCGCAATCGTCCGCAGGATTGAATACACGTAACGGACGGCCCGAATCATATATTTCCCGCGAACTATCAACGCTCCCCTTTAGAGATCTACGATTACGTTTCGAGAGGATCGAGGCGTAACACCGGCGATTTCGCTGATAACGATAACCCATATCCGGGATTACTCCGCGCAATTACTTAACGCCTTAAGACCCCCGGGAAGCGACGCCGTCGTTCCCGTCGTTTGCATATAAAGCAGAAATACGCGCAACCTCCTCCAGCGGGGATCGACCGGCGCGGCGACCTGCGTGCTGCGTGCCGCGGCATTCCCCCTTCGACTTACATGGCATGAGAACTCGATTAAAAGCGACTTAAGGCTCGACTTACGCCTGTGAAAGCGGCGGAGCCGGCCGTATCCCGAGATTATCTCCCGCGAGATATCCGCGCATCTCTCGCGCGCGTCGCCGGACAAAAGGGGTGATTATTATCGCGATATCGAGCCCCGAGAAAACGGAGCTCCGCAGGCGGATAAAAGCCGCTTCGATCTACGCCTGGATCTCTTAAGATTCAACTCGCGCACATAGCTTCCCGCCGGCTTTATTCATTTCACCGCTGCGCCCCGATTGAATTTATTTCATTCACAAGGTCACCAATCGACCCGATGTATCCCGAAACATTTTCCCCCCCCCCCCGATACGTATCCGAGTTCTCGCGCCGAGAAGATCCTGCGAACGTGAACGCGCGAATAAAACGCGTCGCAAGAAAATGGATCCGGCGTGGAAAAGGTACGTCTCAATTTTTCTCCGTAAAAATTCGTTTAACGGCCGTAACTGCGAAAGACAATAATTCTCGCGCGAACGAGATAAATGTAAGACAGACGTATGTAGATGCAGCCGCGCGCGATCCATTCCCATCAACAAGTTCGGGACGGACGAGGTGCTGTAGAAACTTAGCGCGGACAATAACCGCGTCTAGGCCGGATACAAGCCCGTCCGATAATGGAAATTTATGTCGTCCGTGCTGGAAGAGCACGAAGATCCTTGGAGAGAATCCGCGACGCGATCGTGAAATTCAATGGGCGAGCGAGATCTAATCGTCGTAGACGAAAACACGCCATCGTGTGACGTTGTCGCTCGATTCGCGATTCACCCGCGAAAAGCCGCTGCCGTGGCGATAACAGCAGTAAAGCCCTATCGGCGTATCGTCGATCCGTTTTGAAAAGTGCTCCCGCGTCGCTTGTAAGACTCTAGCCATAAATTCGGACTTCTTCCGAAATAAAGTCAAAAGACGCATTTTATTACAAACCGTATTTCTTCTGCGTATCTATCTACAAAATATAAATTTCCTATTTGCCTGAATTTTTATCCCACACTTCTTTATCCTTGAATTCGTATTTAATTTTTAGACGCTTCGCAGTTCTAGTCGTCACATTACCTAATCAATAACAATACACGGAGTGAATTTTCTGTTAAGGGGATGCTGGAGTGATTCTGCACTTTCGCACCTTTCGCACTTAAAACTGTCTGTTTCGTGGAAAGATTTGTGTAATACACAAATTAAATGGCACGTGTACAGATGATCGAAAGCAGCTTGCTATTCCGGCTAAATTAAAAAACAATATGATATCACTGAAACTATGTTTATAAGGCTAATAAAAAATAATAGTGAGCAACACATATACTACATGTACTGTATGTATGTGTTGCTCACTATTATTTCTTATTGGACTTATAAACTTAGTTTCAATGATGCCGTATTATTCTTTCATTTGGCCGGAATAGCGAGCTGCTTTCGATCTGTACACGTAAGTCATTTAATTTGTATATTATACAAATGTTTCCGCGAACTGACAGTTTTTAGGTTAGGAAGGTGCAAAAATGCAGAGTCACTCCAGCATCCCCTTAAAATTTACCCTGAAAATCATTGTGGGACAACATGGTATTTAAAAGTTTTTTGAAATTTTACCATACGTATTCTACTAGCAATTATATTTTTTAGTATACATTTTATTAGTAGAATGTATGGTGAAATTTCAAAAACTCATAAAATTCTTCCAAACGCCATGTTGTCCTACGATTACACGATTTTCAGGATAAATCCTAACTGTTCAGAGATATGTAACGTGTCACAGGAATAAATTTTTGAAAAATGTGACGGTGAGTTGAAATAAATAACTTCGTAAACTTGTAAAAAAAACATAATAACGTACGGGGTTCGCAAAGTTCATACGAGGTTGCATAAGATTCACATAAGAAATTTCACTTTGCAGCGATTTATCGTAACACATTATTACACCGTGATCATTAGCCACGGAAACAACGGGAATGAAGCGAAAAAGGAAAGCATACGCGGCAATCTGGCGGTCTCATCGAATACGGCGCTTAAAAGAAAAGCGATCAAGCGATATGATCGTACTACATTTACGTTCTAACGAGACCTATCGCTCCCATTAATCGCAGAGAGCGCAATGCTGTCGGGTGATAATTTACAGTAACGTCTTCTTCCTGGCAACGGAGCAGACGCCGTCTACCAATTACGTTCGAGGAAGATGTCTCTCCGCTCACGTAATACGCCGAGTTATTTGCCGCGAGACTATACCTCGCGTACGCATTCGCCGAGATGCGGACGTTTACCCCAAAGCGTCGGCGGTTAAGGAATAAAAAGAATACGTTAGGTAGGCCAGACGGTTCCTTCGTCGCGAAAGATGAAGAGACAGGCGACGCGCGAGCGAGGTATTTTAATATGACACAATCCTCTTACGACGCTCTAAAAAAAAGTTTAATATACTCGGTGCTGTCCTGCGGTCTCTCCCGTGTCTCCGCGGCCCCGTTTCCCACAGGACGTCGGGAGAAAGCGGTGAAGAGACAGTGCCTGAAACCTCGGAAACTTTTCGAGAACGGCAATAAGCCAACCCCGATGATCCGCCGCCCCTCCCCCCGTAAGCCCCTTATAAATCTTCATTACGGTATGCCAAGAAGACGCGATAGAGGCGTAGACCGGGCAGATCGGATAAAGTCAACGGGGCTCGCCCGATGATAGATCGACGCGAATTTGAGAAAGGAGGAGGCCGTGCCACGTCGCGCGGTAGATGGTCGGAGTTCGGCGGCGGCGGCGGCGGCGGCGGCGGCGGCGGATCGAAACGTCGAGACGAAAAGCGGGGCAACGTCTCGCTACTTCAGCACAAAGCCATCGCGAACGAGATTTCGGGGGAGAGAGCCGTAGGCTGTTGGCTCTCGACGCAAAGTAGCGAGAGAACGCGCTATCTTTCGCCTCTTATCAGCTTGAAGCCTGCCGATAGCAATGCGCAAGTAGCGTTGAAACGTAAGAAAGATTCATACCGACTTTTACTTTTGGTCGCACGTGATATTGGCGTCCGCGCGTTAAGACCAGAATTGTCGCCGCTGCGTTTGGAAAATTGGAATCGATTTACGTAAATGTATTATTCTCTCGTACGGTATTAAAATAAATGTCCACCTGTTTTCGAGTTACACGTCTATTTGTTATCTCTTATCTCCGCTCTGCGATCGTTAACAGGGTCGTGGAAGGAAGATAGCACTTTTATTTCCATTCAATTATTCACTTTGGCTGGATTACTAGCGAGCATGCGAGACGAAAATTGAATACCTATCCCGAAGTCGGATCGCCGGATGCGCGTGATGCTATCTGCTCGGACTTTATTTAGGAGATGCCGCAGCCGTCCGGGGGAAGAACTCGGTGCGTCGCGTGCGTGATCGGCCCCGGGGAGTCACTGAAATCCCGAGACAATCCTTCTACTCGTCTAGTCGGCCGGACGTGACGCTTCTTTCCACTCCATTCGAAACGGCTCGCTCGTGCAAGGTATAATACAACACGCCGAGAATCCGAAACGAGGACGCGGCGGCGAGGGTGATTTACCTCCACCCCGGCTTTACGAGGAACGAAAATCCGATTTCTCATATATGCCAACGGCAAACCCCCGAACGGCCCTCCGCGCGGACCACCGTCACGCATTTCCCTAGACGGTAATTTTAAGGGCGGCTTTACGATCCTTCATCGGAAAGAGAGAGAGAGCGAAGGAGAGCGCGTGGAATTCATCGACATTTCCAAAATCACAGCGCGAATCACCGTGAGATCTATTGTACGAGGCGTATTGTCCATTCGCACTCGTAATTTACTTCATCGTTTTGTTTCGCGCTGTCGCAAGTAATTTTCGATTGTGCGCGCAATTTTGGAAATTTTAATATTTTCATATTTAAAGCCGAAAAATAGACGCGAGGATGTCATCTTTATACTGTTATTGCGACTAATATCACCACATGCCTCGGTGGTCGAATTGATGGGACGCCCGCCTAGAGAGCAAGGGAAGTCCGGGTTTTCCTGGCTGAGGTAATATTTTTCGCAATAAATTTTCTGCATTGACCGGTTAATTAACAAATGTGGCCAGCCGCGGTCGAATGAAATTTGGAATTTTATTATTGTACTGACAATTTGAATTAAACTAATCTTTAAAATCCTGGCTGAGGTAATATTTTTCGCAATATATGAAATATTTATACATTAACACCCTGTCACGGCCCTTGGTCCTTTATTCCTTCAAATTTGTGTTTATCACATTTGAGCCATACGAATTTTACTAATCTTTGATATTTTCGTAATCGACAGGTCGTGCCGACGAAAGGTTCAACGAGGTATTCCTCTCCTCCGCGCGATTTGTACCGATTTCAGTGCTGTGTAACATGCAGCTACGTGGCGGTCTATCTTCCATCAAACACCGTCGTACATCAAGGGACACGACCCTCCCCCGCTGCTCTCTCGCTCGTCGGAGAGCGTCGCTGATGAGCTGGGGAAGATTAGCTCCGGCCTCTGTTTGGGGAGCTGATTAGCCGGCGGCCCTTTGACGCGGAACCCGGTCGTAACTCTTGCAAATGACGACGATTCTCACCAACCGGGCTCTCGCCGTTTTTACAAGACGCGCGTGGCACGTGACGCGCGGGCCCGCTGCGGAAGCCCTCTTTACAGACGATCTGATAAGAAGGGCTACGTAAACGAAAAGCCCTGTCTCTCTCTCTCTTTCTCTTTCTCCTGCAACGCTACCTGCGTTCATGCAATTTCTAATAACCTCTGTATTAAACAGGGAATTAACTTTCTATACTACCTCGTCGAGGTATCGAAGGCAACGTTCAGGAAATAATGATAATTGTTTCACGATCAATTACGTGGCCGCTTCCTATTCCCGTACGTTCTATTCGTTGTCGAGGAAGAGAATCGATCGTTACGATCGTAAAGATTTCATTGGCCGTTATAGCGGAGCGAACATCCAGCTCTTTCAATCTTGCAAGGCATCGAACTTTTCAATCCGTCATTTCTTTACGGAAAAAAAAATTAATTGCGATGGATATAAATTAATCATGGCGACTACTGCGTTTAAAAAAAAAAGCGTTCGAGAATTAAAAACATATTTTCCAGACGGTGGGTATTCAATCAAAATTTCGAAACGCGCTCGTCAATTAGAGTCTCGAAAGGCTTGTCTCCCTCGTGCCCTAAACGCTTATCAATTATCGACAACTCGTCGGCGGGAGAGAGGAGCGTCCGAGGTGGAAGAAGGTGCGAATTTTCTCGGGGCTTTCCCCTCGATCGAACGCCGTAAAGGGAGGCCATCAGCCAGACAGTGTCTCGGGTCCGCAGCTCATACATCAACTTAATGCGCGGTTGACGGTCTCGCAGTCACGCGCCACAACATTCCCTCCCTCCCGCCCGCCCGTCGCCCCCCCCTGCCTCCACAAGCCACGGTAACAAACCGAGACGGGGACCAGCCGCGCAATGGCTTCCGGTACTCCACGGACGAGAACGACGTCGTTGGAGTGCGGGAGGAGGCACCGCGTCGCCTCCGCGCACACCGGCACACAGGGGGTGCACGCGTACCCGCTTAGGTGCGGTGTGTCAGTGGGTGCGCACGAGGTATGTCCCCGCGGAGGAGCAACACGCGGCGATCGAGGGAGCGCGCGGAGAAGAAGGCGAGGGAACATTGTGCCCTAATCACTCTATTGTCTGCCCGATGATAGCGACAGTCGTTGGCGATCCGCGACGGGAACGACGAGGACGGCGAGAGTCGTCGTTAGTCGGCGCGGAAGACGAGACGAGGACGACAGCGGCGGCGATTAACGTTGGCTGTCGGATTTTCGCGTGTACGGGACGTTTACCTACAAAGGGTTCAAATTGCTGGGAGGTCCGTACCTTGATTACAACGCACGTCGCGCCGCGAGGCCCGTCGTCGACGAGAGTAACAAATAGCAAGAAGAAAGCTCTTGTCATACGTGTAGACATGAACATCAATGAATCCTGCAAGAAATGCATAACAAAAGACAGATATACGCGATCAACGGATCGCTATCAATCGTGCGCACTGTCTGTAACGTTACATAAGCACAATAAAGCGTAGACTTTTAGAAACAAGAAAAGGAAAAAAACGTATTGTTTGACTATTTAAAATGTATGGAATTGTAGGTATAAAGAGAAATATAGATAAAGACGAAACGCGTGCATTGTGCGCGTGTTATTCGTGACATCGGTTCACGCTCGGTGCAGTTTTATTCCGCGTCCCCAAATGCCGATACCGATTGTCCCCGTGCCAGACATCAGAGGTTTCGTCGCGTATAAAACTCGATGTTAAAATGATAGATCGTAACGCTTGAAGAGGCCCGAATAAAGCGAAGACGAGCGCGCGCGCGGAAAGGAATCGTTATTTCTTCTTCCGCAAGACTGCGTAACGATGATACAGGGAGAGGAAGGTCTGTGCGAGGCAGCCTCGTGTAAAACGCGATAGGACGTCCCTTCCCGTCCCTCGCCCTCGCTATCGCAGAGTTTACTTAAAATGCGCGCGTGTCGAGAAAGAAGATCTGTCGTAAAGTACACCTTTTCCCAGCAGCCGCCGTCGTCTTTCACTGTTCCCCGTCCCCCGCTCCCCGTCACATCCCTCGATTACGGTCGTC
Source organism: Vollenhovia emeryi (assembly GCF_000949405.1). Lineage (NCBI taxonomy): Eukaryota > Metazoa > Arthropoda > Insecta > Hymenoptera > Formicidae > Vollenhovia > Vollenhovia emeryi. The sequence continues at coordinate 133,442 of NW_011967109.1, read as the reverse complement.
GCGTGCGCCGAAAACGTTTGGGTGCACAAAGCGCGTGGGTGGGTGTCGTGAGCGCGCTGAAAAGAGGAAGGGAGGGAGGTAGGAGAGGTCTTAAGTCGGGCCACCGCGTCGAAGAGCCTTGGGTCTCGCCGTTCCCCGGCAAAGCCCCGGCGCGTCTTCTCGCTCTCCCGCCCCTTTTATTCCCCCTCAGCTCGGTCCAAGTTCAAAGACTGGTGTTTCAGCGTCTCTCGGGAAGATACCTCATCATAATCCGGTATATTTCGCCGTTCCAAAGGTTACGACTCGCCACCCTCGCCCCATCACCCCCTTCTTGCCGCGCCGCGCGCACCATTTTTCCAACTTTCATTTTCCTCCCGTGCCATCGACGCAGCCGCGACGAGACGAAACAAGACGAGACGAGACGAGACGCCGCGAGATAGATAAAGCGATTTATCATGTTACAGACGCGCAAGAAACTGCGCCGGGTTGAAAGGGACTGAAGAGAAGTACTACAGCTACCCGTGTAAAGTTAATACAACGGCGTAGACGGCAACTATTAATCTTTTATCGCGACGGACGTGGGCTGGAAATCAATTTCGTGTGAGAATTAATTATGAGAGTACGGTTCGGTTCGTTCACTTTCCTCTTTCAGGGTCAATTCCACTGAGATTTTTCACCTGCCTTCGTGCAATGTAGACCCCCACCCCCTCTTTCGGTACCATGACTAGGGAAACGTACAAAATGGACCTCGAGGTAATCAGGCGTCCTCCCTCAAATTTATACGATTTGACAGTAAATGCTTCAGCGCGTCATGTTATTAGAAAACTTGATCGTGCGAAAATTATTATTGAAAGAAAAGTTACACTCGTCACGCGCGAGTATCGTTCGAAAACTGCCCCACTTTGATCGATTTATCGGTTTGCAACAATGGGAACGTATAGTACACGCGACCCTTCGATGGGACGTTTCTTCGTCGAGTGTAAAATGGGTTATGAGTATCACAGGCGATTCCACGGCGCTGGGGGTGCTGAAAGTTCCTGGTGAAAGAATCCGGGGTATAGAGACGAAGAAGGAAGGCGGACAGCGTGGTAGGAGAGAGGAAGAGAGAGCCCGCCGGGTTGTCTGGCGGTGTCGCCAGGGTGTCTACCGTGGATCATCGGGGAAAGTTAGCGGAGGCAGAGTCAAGGCCGCAGAGTGCTGCAGCGCCACCGGCCGTCGCAGCCGCCGTCGCAGCCACCGTCGCTGCCGCATCCACCCGACCGCCACCGCCCCGTGTAACCCATCGAGAGCCGAGCCACCCCCGCGTCCCGGTATAGAGATCAGCCTGGTCTCGGTGGGGTTGGAAGGGGTAGGCCGTGTCTATGCTGCAGCGACGATCGATAGAAATGTCTGCGCGCACGCGCAACCGAACGCTCGTCAGCTGCGCCATTGATTCCCACCCACCCCCTCTCGCCGCCTGCCGCCCGTCCCTTCTCGGCAGACTTAAAGAGAAGAGGACCGTATAAAGGTCGCTAATTTGTGTAACGCCGGCTACGAAGAGCGAGCGTCTTGATGGGACGAGAAGAACATCTTAAGAAGGAAAACGGCAAAGGGTGGCGAAGGAACGGCAATGGGGGGTCATACGGCTCACCGATCGAGGGTTTGTCGACGTTTGTGCTGGAGGCCCTCGAAGACGGGCGAGAGAATGACCGGGTTCGTCGTCTCCCACGAAAGAGTACTTTTTAGGCTCGCGCGGAAGATATATTCGAGAGTCGGCGGGGAGGGGCTCCGAGAACAATGGCCAACGACGATTTTGATAAAGATACTATCCAAGACTCGTTTTATTCGAGTTTACGACGCAGCTCGAACATTCATTCGGAATAAGGAAGAGAATAAGCGAGTTTAATTCGAATTTATGTATGCGCGAATTTTAAGCAGGATCAGCGTTCTCCGGTCCGTAGATTTTAGAGCTTTCAGAATGGTCTCTGGAGGAATTTTATGGCCGTCGAAGACGCAAGTGCCATAAAGTTGGATCGAAGAGAACCGAGTTCGCGTCCCTGAGAGAGGGAGACAGGTGAACAGGAAGAACTAAGTGTTAATTGATTCGTAGCAGCGAATGTCTATCAAATGTTTCATTTTCGACTGGTAATGAACGAATGAAAAAGTGACTACTTGGTCAACGCGAGGAAGCTAAATCGACATCACAGCGGAAACGATTGTCGAACAAAGGGAAAAAGAATAGCTGACGAACCGACGGATCTCCCGGGGTGGCCCGAAACAGCGGATCCAGCAAAATGAAAGAAATTTGCGGGAGAAGAACCATTGCGGCGACGATTTAAGATCAGCCAAACTATGGGCCAACAGACCGCTGAGGTCTCTAAGGGCGAGACACCGGATACCGGTCAATGATTTCATGACCGTTGCCGGGAACTACAAGGTATTGATCCTCGATTGCAAACATCCCGCCCCCGTCGCGCATCGCGGTTCCTCCTCTTTCATGTAACCGTAGAACCCGGACCTTCCGAATTCCTATTGCATCGGGCGCGTCCCGACTCTTTCTGCCCCTCGCCTTTGAACCCCGCTGACCATTCCAAGGGGGAGATTATTCGAGATCCACTGCAAAAGTGTCTAGCGACAGGGATACACAGCTCGGGGTACGACTTTGGGGAAAAGTGCCGAAAGGGAACGGCTTCCCGTAACCGTTGAATGCTCGCAACCGACGTTATATTTCGCAAGGAATAAATCACGCCGCTTTTATTGCCACCTCGGTAGCTGCGTGTCGCTCGATACTCGCAGGGTTTACCGTGCGTTCTTTAAGCGCGACGAATGCGAGAGTTTTCGCCAAGTTACGCGCGCGACGTCTGGGGCCGTCTGGAACGAATGACGGGCGCACGAAAGACGTTTGGGAGAGAAGCGACGCGAAACAAACTCGGTGAACTTAAGCTAACGAGCGAGTCACTCACTTCGAGCGGCATCTCTTCGCATTTATCCTTCGCGGCACTCACTTCACACTTGTTGTCGGGTCCCACGAAAGCAAGCGTCGCGTATAGCAGCGAATGAACGATCCATCTATTTCACCTTAAAGCCCGAAAGTTCTCTTTACGGATACGCTTGTTCAAACTTCTCTCACGGAACTTCTGATCCTGACGCAGCAAGAACTTACCGGTCGCAAATGCTAAAAGTATCTGAGGGCGTCGAAACGGTTGTTGATGTTAGACGACGGCGTTGACAAAATTGCATCGAAACGTCTTCGCGATATCCGCGAAATCGCTCTTTTAATTAGCGAGATAAATTGTTGCGATCACGTTACACGATATTCAATCCGGATTAAGAGAGAGTTTTATCTCATTGGATTTTATTACGATCTGTGCGAACATTTCCGCCCTCTACAAGCTGATATTTTTCTTTTTTTCATTCTTCTTCATCTCGATCATCGCTATCGGTACAAATAGTCACCGATCTCGGCGCGATACAACAATCGCGTTTCCACTATTGTATCAATGGTGACGAAACACCAGTGCGAGGGTAGCCGAAGCCGCAGTTTTGACATTCCGCTGCCGTCCTGGGCTATCAACCTGCCAGGGGTTGCGGCTAATGTCGTTGATATTCAGGACTCAAAGTGCGAGGGTCGCGTTAATGTCACGGGAGAGGGTTCGGTGTCCAAGAGGGCTGTGGTGCGGTATCCACCCCGTGCGGCGGACATCTCGGTCTACCAAAGGACGAGGGAAAGCGCCGAGGATTGGCCCGGGGATCGCCCGGGTGCGAGCTCACGCGAACCGCATGGATAACCGAAAGGGTTGGCCGTGCAGACGTCGCTCGGATCTCGTTCAGCGACGGTCGAGCCGTTGTCCCAGACATCCACGCTGCGTATCAAGAAAAAAAAAAGAGGCGGATCTCGCCTCTCGCCGCGAATTTACCTCGCTTTCAGCCTTCAAGATAAAACGAGACTGATATCCCTGGCTGTTAAACGGAGCGAGAGGAGGCTCGGCGCGAGAGAGATTTGGCCGTACTAAAGTTCGCACGAGTGCCTGGCCCCTTTTTTGCGATTCTCAAGCAGTCGATGTAATCTATCGGGGAATGTGTGAGAACTACGTGAGAAAATATATGTGAAAAGAAAACGAGAGCGTTCTGGGTGTGGATGAAACGTTCTTTTCACTGCATGGTCTTTTCAGGATTATGGAAGAAATTGGACGAAATGGTTGTAACCTCTTAAGACAGTATTATCTTTACTAAGAACAGAAGACGATAAGCATAGAACAAATAAGTGTATTTTTAATCAAATTTCATTGATGTATTAAGGGGATGCTGGAGTGATTCTGCACTTTTGCACCTTTCTAACCTAAAAACTGTCAGTTCACGGAAACATTTGTGTAATATACAAATTAAATGGCTTACGTGTACAGATCGAAAGCAGCTCGCTATTCCGGCCAAATGAAAGAACAATATGGCATCACTGAAACTAAGTTTGTAAGTTTAATAAAAAATAATAGTGAGCAACACACATACTACATGTACTGTATGTATGTGTTGCTCACTATTGTTTTTTATTAGACTTACAAACTTAGTTTCAGTGATGTCATATTGTTCTTTAATTTAGCCGGAATAGCAAGCTGCTTTCGATCATCTGTATGCGTGCCATTTAATTTGTGTATTACACAAATCTTTCCACGAAACGGACAGTTTTAAGTGCAAAAGGTGCGAAAGTGCAGAATCACTCCAGCATCCCCTTAAGTAACTCATATATTAAAAGTTATCTCATCAAATACAGACGAAAGCAGAATAAAAATAATGTTGAATCAAATAATAATCGTTTAAAATTGCTATCAACGAATTATCATTTTGGAAACTAATAAAAGTAACAAATAAATTTCAACCAAACTATGGGAATGTTCATTGTCAACCATTACTGCAAAATTAATAGCTATAATCGGAAGTACGTCGATGTGTAGCACAATATGAAAATAGTATATTCTTTCTAACCAAGTGTTCCTGATCTAATGCCAAATCCGATCTCTCTAAGGAACAGCTACAAGCGGTTCGCAATTGGCGTTCTAAAACCAGTTTCCTAATCTTCGAAAACGGGCTGCAACACAGATAGCAGCGGTGTATCATTGTGCGAGAAGAATTCGTTCAGTACTGAAATCGCCCCTGGCCAATCGTAAATTTGGCCGATCCTGGATGCTTCCAATATCGACCATTGCCATCGCACCACCCCTGCCCGTTCCCTCGCATCCGCCAGCCCAGCCACCACCCTTTGCCCTTGACATTCAGTGCTACGAACGATCACGAGGTCGAACTTTCATCCCTCGTAACGACGTCGTCTAAAGTTTAAATTGCACCCCTGCTGAAACGCATCATGTCGCGAGCGCGAAAGATAATTCCCATTCGATTGCGCCGTAAATACATCATTTGACATCACAACTAAACAGATTAAATTAATGTAAGAGGTAGAACGCGCATGCAAGATGACTTTAAAGATCGAATCAAGTTATTTACATATAAAAAATATGCGATAAACTTATACCCTAATAAAACCCTTTTACCCCTCCGTCATTTTATCCGTAAAAAAAAAAATATATATATATATATGAACATCAAACACTTTCAAAATGATGAAAGTTACAATGTTGAATAATGTACGTCTCTTACCGCGTATAAAAACATCGACAATGCAAAAGATATCTCGAGTCTCGCGATAAGCGTTTTACGAAATTAATTAGCGGCGAAAACTCGACGTATATTACAACCAAGTGTTGTATAACTCACGGTTTATCGAGGAACGTCTCATCCGTTTTCGCGTGCGTCTCGGTAGAATGCCCACGGTATTTCACGGACGGGAAATATCGGCACCCAGAAATACGAGTCACGCAGGTTATACGACGTACATACCCGGGACACCGGTGCTTCCTACCCTCCAACTATCCCCGGCACTTCGGCCAGCGGAGGGCCGGGGCGGCTCCATCTTGGTGACTTTAATAGGATGCCATTCCGCCGGTCCGGACAATGCGCGGTACCTGCCCACGAAGGAACCTCGAGGTCCACTATCGCTGCGGCAGACGCCCAGACCGTGTGAAAGCAATGAAAATTCGGTAGTAATCTCTTGCCGGCCGCGTGCTCGATATACACACAGGCCGCGCACCTTTCGCCGGCTCTCGTCTACGGATGCTTGTGGGCCGCCGAACGAAACGTTTTCGGCGAGTCTCAAGCACCGACGGCCTCTTCAAAGGGATCGATAGTCACATGCGAAGTTGTTACTTGAATCGATGATAAAACGAAAAGAGGATCGATAAGTATCTTATCGATGTGTACCCGATACGTTACACCGTTGATAATGGTAGACGATAAGTACGAATATAGTGCCATTAAGCGTCCGACAATACATCGCAGGTGTGACTAAACTTTCTCACGATCATCCGCTGACGATTAACGACTTTGGCCTTTTCTCTCGGATTTCCCGGGGACTCGCCTCACGCTCCGAATCGCGCCGTCGGGGCCGCGGCAAGTTGCGCAGTTTTAAATGCTAAATCCGATGATCTACAGCGACTTTAATGGCGATCGGGGCGGAGGCTGAAATCTCTCCCAGTCCACGCGTGGATCGTCGGGAACACGCGGCGATTGTGGTCCCACATACCAGGGGAAATTGTTCGGCAGTATTTCACGTTGAACAATATTTCATCGGACGGCGCCGAGTATCCCGTTTGCGCAATAATAGGTTCGCCGTCGAGACGACTCCGTTCACTCGTCGCGGGGGGGGACGAGCGATTTTCAATCGAGGAGCTCCGGTATCTCGTAGGTTCTCGCGCGATTATGTGCAAATACGCGTTCAGTTCATACGACGATTGGCCAAGTTGGGCCGCTCACGCAAAATCGAAAGGTCGACGTGCCTCGCCGCGCCGCGCCGCGCCGCGTCGTGCGTGCGCGCGCCTCCTACTCGTGGGAACCGCCGGTCGGAATAGATTTTCTCTCGCGGACAGTGCGTGTGCCTTCCGAAAGGGAAAGCCGCCGTTGCTCTCGCCAACTCTCGGCCAAAAACGTTATATTGACCTCCCGCAGGCAAATTTCGCCGTTCGCGCCATGAGCGGTTCCTTCTTCCCGGTCGGCCCTATAACCCCCGGTAATAGCATAATAAATCTACCAACTTTTCGCGGGGTTCCCCCTCGCAGCCGCAGCCGATGCTTAGGTCGTTTCACGCGAGCGATTTCTCCGCTCCGCGCCGCGCCGCGCCGGCGTAACGTATTTCGGGGACACTATTTCGCCAGAAGAATTTATATCTTAATTACCGGCACACACACCAAAGATACTTGGGCCTTTAATCAGTTACGCCTAACGGTGGAGAACTTTCTCTATCCATCATCCTACGCCTCTCATCAGTTATCAGTTGTTAAAGACCTTCCCGGTTACGTTGGCCCGACGCCGTGAGTAAATTGGACAAGCGGATTATTAGAGGACTATTGTTCGCTCGTGATGCGCACTCAACGATATCCTGCAACGCGCCGGGGAAATTTTCTCCAGACAATCTTCACCGATTCGAATATGGACGCGTTTGGAATAACGCCGGCAATAATAACGCGCGTCGCTGGAGGTCCACGTTCGGCACGAAGAACGCAGACGGATCGATCCATTGTGCGCAAGAACCAAATCACCGCGCGTAACGCCTCGTATTCCAACTATTTCTCTATCAGGGTCTCCCCTTGCTCAGGCTCCCTGTGGGAGACAAGCGGGGAGGAAAAAGCCGACGCGCGCAGACGTCTGCTCGAGCAAAAACGCGCGCGAGCCGTGGTGAGCCGAGAGAAGGAGAGTGGGAGAGAAGGAGGAAAAGCGCTATCAGCCACGGGGGAAAAATTCCCGTCGTAATAAGTTTCTGCTCACCTCGCGCCATTCTGCATTAATTACTCGGGATACCAATGCCGACAAAAGTCCACGGATACCTAGGAGCCGGTGCAGCAATTATGTTGTACACGACCAGAGAATTCCACGCGCGAAAGAGATTAATGCCCTATTCTAATTACAACAAATCGCGATGTTAAAAATGCGCGCAGAGAAAACGTACGTTTCCTACGGCTTTAAAAGACCAAACGGGATAGAACGTAATCTTATCTAAATATTTCACCGATATTTTTCCCTGCACATACTCCGGTTCGCGCATACGATTCGTTATTTATTCAAGAGATACTTTCGAAAAAAGTCACTCGCAATTTCCTCCAGTTAATTATTCCTCGCGCCTCGTTTTCCTATTTATTTTTTATTTCTTCGTGCCATTATTTTATCCCCTTCAGGCGCATAATTCTGGCGCTTACGACGCCTCCGTTTCGCCGCGCATAAAGAAGCGTCCACAGCTTAGCAGGGTGAGATTTTTTCGCGATATTGCAACGGCGACGCGTCGCGAATTTTAATATTCGACGCCTGCGACCAACGTTTTTCCTGTCTCCCGCCCTCAACGAGATTACGGAGATCCGAAATTCGCGTGAGCATAGACACACGCGTAATCGGTGACAGAGAGAGAGAGAGAGAGAGAGAGAGTACCGGTCCCGAGCGATTCTCGAGAAAGGGAAACAGGAACGCGGAGCGTTTTCTCGTTTAAGGAGAGCACAAAAACCGGTCCTCGGCCGAGGGAAACATCCGTAAAAGGCACCTCGAGGAGCGTTTCGTCGCGACTCCGTGTATCGTGCGTTTCGCGACGAAAACGGAAATGGCACCCGCATCCACCGCCATTACTTTTCGTTCACAGCCGTGTCCGGGTCTCGGGACGCCGAGTCTCTCTCTCTCTCTCTCTCTCTCTCTCCCTTGTCTCCCTCCCATCGAGCGTACACGCGGTTTCTTTTTCTCTCCTGAGAGACGTGTCAGACCAACGACAGGACAGCGCGAGGAAGAACAACATTTGTCTCGCCGATTATGACTCACGTTTCTTTCCTTCATCCTTTCCCCGGAGTCGGTTCTCCCTGTCTCCCCCCTTTCCCGGCGAATGCTTGACCGCTCATTGTTTCGAGGCAAGGGCGCTTTGTCTCGCGAAACCACGATTTGTCAGAACGCGACGCACGACGGGAAGTGGGTTTCCAAAATATATGGCCAACCCCGCGACAATAAAAGAAGCAGTGGCGGTGTCTTGAAGGAAATATTAAATTCCATTCTCAGTGAAATACTCTCCCTCCCGTAATATTTTTTGTTAATTGCTTTTTAATACCGAAAGAGACGCCTTGTATCTGCTGAGTAAAATTGATCGTAAAGAGCCGTGAATTGTTAATTACGACGCGCAAAGTAAGGACGTTTAGCAGAGGGAAAAATTGCCGCGTTATTTTCAACTCGCAATAATTTAAGCGTGGCATAACGCGCCTGACAATTGCTTTAATTTCCGTGACTCTTTAGCTTAATGAGCGCGAGAAGGAAGGAGGAACCATCGCTCATTATCATTCATAATCCTGTTCGTCAAAGAGAGGTCATCGGTTGCTTCTCTCCATAATGATGATGAAGATGAGGAGAAAACACGCATCTGCCATTTCTGATTTCCTTCCTCCTCGTCGTCAATAAGGAAAAATTGTGCATATTCACGAGAAAGTGAGCCTATTGTGAATATTTAAAAAGCCCACTGTTACTTCAAGCCTTTACGTTTCGGAGCATATTGCCTTTTCCTTATCGCCCGATGACAAATTCATGCGGAAACAAGCATGGAAGAGAGCTAAAACTTTGCCTGCTTTTAATTTGTTTCTACTGTCCTCTTTTTTTTATTTATTACAGAAGAAGAATAATGAATTATTCACGTGATACCATTACATTACATCATCGTGCGAATAAAACGTGCATCAAACGTCTGAAACCAACCATACTCTTGCCGTCGCTCTCGGGAAAAAAAATGGAGATTACCCGAGTATATCAAGTTCACGGACAAAAATACTAGTGTGCGTGATGTGGGGCGAGAGAAGCATAGAGCTATCTTGCATCGATCCGATTGAGGTAGGTCGAGTTCTCAAGGGAACCACGACTCTTATCCCAGTTCAGGGATAAATTCAAGGACAGTCCGATCGTCTACGACTCAAAGTCCGGGTTGACGGGAGTCATGTATCACGCGTTATCTCATAACAAAATAATATAAAAACTCCTTTCGATCCGCGTATTAATAACGTAGCGGTAAACGGTAAATATTGAACATACGAGTATAAACGAGGATTATTCTTTCTAACGATGCATTTATATAAAGCAAACAATGCAAGTTTTCCCGCATAGATGTATTTCAAAATATAGTTTTAATGGAAAAAAAGCAACTTTATTTATTTTATTTAATCAGAATGAAACACAGATTCTGCGGCAAAAAATATTGTAAGACAAAACAAATCGAAATCAGTATCGTTAAATTAATAATTTTTACGACTATTTTACGCCCAAGCGTACCCTCTTTTTATCTTTTTTTCTCCCTGTTCTCTCTCTCTCTCTCTCTCTCTCTCTCTCTCTCTCTCTCTCTCTCTCTCTCTCTGTGTCTCGCGAATAACAGCACGTTGAATTGCGCGAGTTGCGCAACAGGAAGGCGAACGTTTAAGCTAATGACCTTTAATGCAAACCTCCATTGTGTGCGGAGAGTCTGCAATGAGGGTTAACGCACAAAATGTACTCAGAAAACAAAAAAGAAAGAGAAAAGAGAGAGAGGAATTATGGAGGAAGCTCAAGAGAATGAAAAAAATTAGGCATACATAATACATGCGTCTAAAAATTCTTTGCAAACCTCTTTTCTAATTTGGCACAAAAGTAAGAACTGTCTTTTAAATTTTCACTGAATAATTTTCTGTCAATGGCATTTCAGTTGCAATTATATTATTGCAGCATGCACTGTTCATATACTTTCGCGAAAATAGCCAATGAATAAACTGATCTCACGTTTAAACGTAAAAATGTTTTGAACTCGATAACGATGGAAACTTGAAAACCAAATTAAAGTTTATTCAACAGAGATCGACGAGGGTGTACGGACATTTTCGATAATATCGATTTCTCGTTTGCATCGTAACGAAACTATTCCAGTACGACACGGTTAAAAACATAGAAATGCAAGCGGCCAAACTTTCGTTCGCTCTTTCGTACCGGCTTTGAATTTAATCAGCGCCAGCAGCGAGAAGCAGGGGAGATTACGTTACTTGAGAACAACTGCGTGAAAATGGCGTGATTGTTCTTGCGCTAGCTTGACCATGGAGAGTTAATGGGTCTCACGTTACCGCGTGGACGAGGCAAAAAATCTTGCTGGTTTAACAATCGGCAATTAACATTTAGGCAATTACGCGCAACTAATTAGCGTGATAAAGTGTTAATACCATAGCAATTAATATTATACAAAAATGGCGATAAAGAACTCCTCTCGCAAGAGGCAATTTCAATAAAATATCTACATCGTTAATTCGGTTGAATTAATCGACGCGATAATCTATTTTGCGGCTGCTTTTCATTAAATGTGCAGTGATTTCGCCATTAAATATCTATTGACGCAGTGAAACGAGAGTATACCTCGGTATACGTACACTAAATAACGAAAGTTTTCATCTCGAAAATTGCGAAAGAATGAGATCACGGCACGTGGTATCATTTTCTATTAACCAGAGTTGCTTGGAGTCGGTTCGGAATCGGCGCCACTTCACCAAAAATCAATGTCCATCGGACCGACGAGCGAGACGACGCGGACAGATCCGCGAGGCACGAGAGGATGCTTGCCGAAGAAAGGTCTCGCCTTTCATCTCTTCCAGAGCGATTGAATTACGAGAAAAGCTTTTCGACGTCGTTCTTACGAGCGGTCCTTTTAATTAATCTCTGCCCCCTCGAACACGAGTGTCATTCAGAGCTCTAGCGCCACTCAGCATAGACCAAGGGTTCCGCGCAATCCTCGAGAAAATTACGCGGTCTATCCTTTGCGATATGTGGATTGCTCTCATCTATGCCGTACTTTGTGTATAGCTTCTTTCGCTTCCTTTGTTTTAAAATTTCGCAAATTTCATTTAGAAAAAAAAATTGGTGCATTGATCAAAATTGTATAAACGTAGGTTCTAGAGTCTTTTAAAGAATCGAATGATCTTGAAGCAAATGAAATGTAACCTCGATGCATGTTTGTAACACCTTTGCATCTAAGCATTTCTACCTGAAAAAAGTAGAGCCACACACAACTCACAATCAGAAGAGGCTATAAATAGATTTACATCTCGCACAGCGTGGCCTTGTCAGAAAGAGCGTAGTTCGCAAACGTTTGCTAACGGAACGATCTCTTATCAGAGTTAGGCTGAGATAATGAGGGCGATGTAATGTGTTCAACAGCGAAATATAACCCTCGGCATAAGCGTCGGTTTCGGTGAAGCACTTCACACTCTGAAAACTTATTTCCAAGAAGAGGTACCATATCCCCTGGTTCAAAGATACTTTGTTGCAACGTTTACAAGAAATCTATTACACACATAAGTCGTTAATTGTTTTCAATTAATATCCTTATTATTAAGACTTGAACCAAGTTCTAGCATCGTGGACACAGGTTTTAATAGTAATTCACGAAAATTGAAGGGATGTCAATTTCAATGACTACAAGCAATAATAAAGAAATAGCTATTTCTACCAACACTGTACATACCCTTGTAGAACTTGGACCAAGCTGTAGCATCGTGGACACAAGGCTTTAGAGTATGCACAGTGCCGATAGAAATAACTGTTTCTTTATTATTACTTGTAGTCATTGAAATTGACATCCCCTCAAGGATCGCAATTTTCGGATTATTTACATATGATTCGCTTTACGTAATTTTAATTATGCAAGAACAGAAGGTGAAAGAAGCGGAGTACTGTACGCTTGACATTTTGCCAGCTCAGTATTTTCTGCAAACCGGCGCCGCTGACATTCGATGCATTTATCTTCGTCATAGCGCCCAAGAAACAATATTTACCGAGTCGCGAGATAAAGAGCCGCGTTTCGTGCGGCGGACTGCAATAATAAACTATCGCGCCGATGTAACGCTTAGCCTATCGAGTATTCGACGAAATGATAATATTCGGGTCGTTCACCGCCTCGCGCACCTCGGGGGGAGAAATTCGCGAAGCTGCGGGAGCTACGTAAAAATAAACGATATGCTCGCGCGCGGAGCACGCAGGGCTTTTCATCTGCAACATTTGCGTAAAAGAGAAAAAAAAAGAACGAACGTTTTAATTATCTGAAAAATCAAAACGGATAACAAGTGCGGATTTATGACGCGAAATTACGTTGCCGATTTATTAAAGGTCAGCCGGGGGAAAAAATGATACGTTGCGAAATGAACGTCGCTGTATTAGCTGCGAGGCTTACGCGAGACGTTATCGTGCCGTTACCTTACGAACGTTGACCGTTTTCGTTACGTACGGGGGCGAATAAAAGCGCGACGAGACGAAGTACATAAACGTATGCCAGCGAACGGCCGAATCCGCAGACCACTCCTAGTTTTCAGCGTCTACATAAGCCACGTGTCGAGTTACTGTTACTGCATCGCGGCACGCCACTTTCCCATTTCCACTGCTCCTCCTGTCCGATTTATCGTCAGACACCGCCACGAGGTCATTCACACGGAATTCGCGACGTCCGTCACGATTAGCGCACGTGGAAATCTGCTTTATTCCGCCGAGAGGGTGTCGGTGTATTTTCGCCAATTTCACCACGCGAACGTGTATTAGTTACCGCAGAGAGACCGCGACCGAGGCGAAACGGGACCAAGAGTCGCGGGAGGGTTTATCGTAAACGAGGGTAGGAGCGCGGCGAACACTCGGAGGAGATTCCCTTTTTTTTCCCCTCCTCGCCTCAACGGCGTCTTAACGGAGGGACTTAACGGAAAAGTTACCGCCATGACTTCCAATTCACGGCGGCAATCCCCGGGACTTAAGTGACTTCGGGGAACGACGCCGGCTGCGTATCGGTATTCAGCGCGCAAAAGGCAAAGCTTGCATTTTGCAATTCGCATCGCATCGCGCAGTACAGAAAGGGTGGCCCACCCTCGATGCGAGAGGGTTACGCGAGATAGAGAGAAGGAGGGAGAGAGAGCGCGGGGCGATTGTTGCGGGGACGCGGTTGCCATGGGAGGACTCGGAGGGTGTTTCGAGAGCTTCCAGCGGTTTACAATGGTGCCCTGGTTCCTCCAGTCCCCTCTCCCCTGCCCTTCGTGCATCCTCCTCTGCCACTACACGGCGATACGTGCACACGCACGAGCTGCGTTCTCGCGCGCGCGCGCGAGATCGATCTCCCTCGAGTTACCTAACGGCTCTCGTTAGGCCAGGCCGGTCGGCCGGCGAAGCTGAGGAAACCGGTATTATTGAAAAACTGGAACCGCCGGTTCGTCGGTGGAACACGCTCGGGAACGGCCACGCAGAGCCTTATTGCGCAACACTCGCCGATAAAAGTGTGCGACGCAAAAATATCACGGCACCCTGCGTTTGTCCATTTCTCTAATGTCGCAACGTAAAGCGCGTCTTCGTCTAACAATAAGTAGCAGTCTACGTTGTTTCAGTATTATCGACACGGGAACACCAAGTATCGAGCGGAGTTAATTCAACGTGAAACATCGCTTGTATTTTCAGAAAAATTTGTCGAGAGAATTGTTATATATCAGTGCCACGTGTGACAGGCAATTTGCTATAAATGCCACGTCGGACTGACAAAGCGCATTGTTTTGCAAGTCCAACGAGAACGGCGATCGCGTTGTCTAATAAAATAGCCAAGGCGCGATTTTATAAACGCGCCGTGACAAACAGTCCGTACGTAAAATAATCGCTTTTATTTTTCGCTACGTAACAAATCATCGAATTGATGCCAGGAACGCATCGCGGGGCGTTAATTAGCCGAGTCGTTAACTTGTGCAACTGTCGCGCGCTAGCAGGTTTCCCAGCGAAACTACAGCCCGGGTGGCTCTATCAAGGCGAGTCATTTGGAACCCAACCCTGCAGAAGCGCGTACCCTAGTTCAGAGGGGAGAGCCCAGGCTGCTTTACCAGTTATCCTTTCTTTCTCCGTTCCCACAAACAAGCGCCGAAATGGCAGGCAATTTGGAGGTCGAGGCCAGGTCCTAGGTCAAATTTTGTTAGGCATTACGAAACGGGGGGGTTGAAACGTGCATCGCTTATGGGGCCACCTCCCTCAAGAAGGCTACTCTCTCTGCCGCGTAATAGATTGAGAGCAGACGCGACATTTCATCAACGCGAAATATCAAAGGCTTGTCACTCGTGGTATTAACATGTCGAGATTATAAGCTACAGATTTCAATGGGTCTCGTTTACAAATTGCGTAACTCGAAACATTCATCAATATTAAAACAAGCCATTTCCCATTCAAGTAAAAATGAATACAAGTACATTTTACATCTGAGAATGAGATTTTTTTTTCTCAATGTCAGAACCGTAAACGTGTATAGCTGTGCGTTTTGAAGGAAACGCGCTTTGCATTAATTCCAAAATAATCCGATCTCTTTCGAGTCGTTGTAGTCACTGCTTCGCAGGAAAAAAAATGGATTGAAAAGCCCCAGTTTAAACAAGATCGGCACTAAATAAACGGTAGCGTAAACAAATCGCGTTGATAATCCGAATTAACTCGCGGCGATCCTGTGATCCTGCGTTAACGACGTTCTTTACCTTTTTCCGGATTACGCTGCAACCTGTGATACAGGTGGATAAGTCGTTAACCAGGGTCGACGTTAATTGACGTTGATGCAAGAGGACTTTGCATGGCGAGTAACAGGTCAAGGGAAAAGCGTAAGAGAGTAAAAGTATTCTTCGACGCCGGCGCGTATATAGACGCACGCACGCACGCATGTACGTGCGTGCGTATGTGCGCGCGCAAAGAGACACACGCTACTCGGACCGCCCGGGTATTGATTTCCCCGTGTATTTGGGGTAGGACGACAGTGTGTTACAGGACGGGATGCAAAAGGATTCGCCAGGGGCGTAGCTCATGCCTGATTTACGCGCGCGGAAAGCAACGATCTCTCTCTCAACTGAGATTAATTTAACGAGCTCCTACGACGAGATTAAACCCGATCGCTAATATCAGTTTAACTCTCCGTCGGGTTACTATTTATACCTTATTAAAAACGCATACATATTGATGGCGCATATAACCGATTGAATATTGAAAGCGCATATAATTAAATGTTAAATATGCTAAATGGCATTTATCTAAATATGCTAAATTGTTATGCTCGACCGTTGCCTCATTTTAAAAATAACAATAATAATAATAATTCACTTTTCTTCTGCTTCGCAGCGACTAAAAAGTAGTAACGCTCCTTCTCCGAGGTTACGTTACACGTTTCCAATGTCGTACTCGTCGACGATTCATCACTTCCCGAACGACCGGTTCATTTCGCCGACAAAGCGACGCGCCGTAATTCAAATGCCTCGTAAACGAAATTCCCAACGCGCCGCAAAAGTAAGCAATTAATTACTCACCTTGATGTGATAGGAGTTGAGCTTGGTGCGGGGTAGACTGTTGAAAGCGCTGAAATCCAGGCGACGCGAGAAGATGCCATTGGCGCCGCAGCTTTGTCTGCAAGCAG
The DNA here is from genome assembly GCF_000949405.1 of Vollenhovia emeryi. Classification (NCBI taxonomy): domain Eukaryota; kingdom Metazoa; phylum Arthropoda; class Insecta; order Hymenoptera; family Formicidae; genus Vollenhovia; species Vollenhovia emeryi. Next base: position 116,962 of record NW_011967109.1, on the reverse strand, counting down.
ATAAAGCGGAGGTTCGGATGACATTAAACAAATACGACGATTAAAAAAAACAACAGGATACGCACGCTGTGTGTATTATCCATATCGCTCGCATTCCAATACTTACACTGATAGAAAAATATGTACAGTATTTGAAACTATAATCGCATAGTAAAATAATTATAGTCAGGAATATCATTGTCACAGTAATTAATACTGTAATATTAGTAATAGCAACCACATAGACACAGTGATGCCAACTATTAAAAAAATTTGCTATAAAATATAAGCTTTTAAACACAAATTTCAAAGAATTTAAAGGACTCAGAGTCGTGACAGGGTGGCAGTGTCTAAATATTCTATTCTAAGTTTATTGCGAAAAAATATCATCTCGGCCAGGGTGTATTTTTTCGCAATAAACTTAGAATAGAATATTTAGACATTGCCACCCTGTCACGACTCTGAGTCCTTTAAATTCTTTGAAATTTGTGTTTAACATACGAGCCATACTAATTTATTAATAAGCTTTTAACTATTGTTCCGTTAGTACACCTTACCGAATTAAAAGCTCGTTTTGGTTTATGACAACCGTATCGTAAGTTGCATGGACCAATATTGTGTCTACGAGAACTACAATATCTTGTTAGGTCAACCATAACTTACGTAGTTGAAAGAATTAGAAAAATATGGTTGGCTCCTAAAGTGACTATAAATTATAGTGAGATTGCGGTAAGTGCAACCATGTTTTCAGCCAGTGTACGTTTACCGCTACATCGATGCCTGGCAGGAAACGCGATTACTGATATCGAACGACCCGGGTCGTCAAGAGTCGTAAACGAACCCTTTAAGGGGTTTCCAACGGCAAAGTTGGTGTTCCAGTGAATTTTTCGCGATTCATAATAACTTCGGACCCTCGGCCTCTCGCTCGACAACTCTCCCTTCAAGGACGCCAGCCAGTAGTCGTACGACCCTCGTCGTGCGAGCCGCGTGCTTCCTTTATGCATGCGCGACAATGAAAGCGAACACGAAATATCCCTACGCGCCTACGTGTATGTGTGCCGTTTTTTACCCAGCCCTATATCAATCGTCATAGAAAAAGCCAAAAGTTTCCCAAGCAGATGGGCACGATTTACCTTCGGCGAAAACGCGCTACAGACCGATCACTGCACGCGATACAGAGAGACTCTGTTAAAGAAAATATCGATTCCATTCGAAACGTTTAAGCGCGGTTTGGAACTGCTCGTCGGTTATTCTTACAATTAGACGGAGGCGAACACTTTTGCAAACAAATTGGAAACAATATTGAGCGATTAATATCTTTCGTTGGTTGAAATTGCAATGACGAAAACAACAATGAGTTCTGCAATAATGCGGATCTAATTACGGCTAATAGGTCGACTAACGCTCGATTACACGGAGAAGATCAATCATTTTCTACAACCGTACATTTCTGACACCTACGAGCGAGCACGCTTCTTCGTTGCGTAACACTCAACGCAACACGAATGAACGGCGGTTCTCGGCACGGCTCGTAGATTCCGCCACAGGGGCACGGCAAATTAAAATGATAAAATAGAACGACAACAGGCGCCAGCGAGGTGGCCTCTCCAGGATACTCGGTGCGCGAGCGAGAATTACAGCGACGACCATAATGGTCGTTGGATCGAGCTGTGCAACATAGTTGCGTCACCAGGAAGACGACGAGCGAGCAAGCGAGCGAGCGAACGCGCGAGTGATAGGCGTCAACATACTAGCGAACAGCGAGGCAGAAAAGGGGGGGATCAGCTACGACCTTGGCCTCCACTCTAGCGAGACCGTCCCTCTATCGCCGCCTGTATTGGTTGTTTGGCAATGTCAGTCGAGGGTCACGAAAATATTGCGCACCGTCGAAGGCAGGCTACGGTTTTCGGGGCGGGAAGGGGAAACGCTCATTTGCATTATGCAATGCGTTATTCGACTCGCAAGTCCGTTATCAGACTGCTACACGTTCAGCACTTATCGCGATCGGTTTAATCGCGCAGTTTCCAATGCGGAATTCAGGCCAATTGTCGCGGAGATAAGTTTGGTAATAAATAATCCGAGAATTAACATCGATCCCGGTATGAAACGGGAATCGTTGTTAAATCTTGAGCTTGATCGCCGCAGGTTTAGGCACACGATACTATTTTTCCCCACTGCATTGCTTGCGAGAACCAATAAGGACGCAGAGTTTTATATCAGGCGACTTAAAGCTGAACCCTGATTGGTTCTCGTAAGCAATCCAGTAGGGAAAATAGTAATCGTGTGCCGTTGGCTTTAGATCGGGTGACTTAAGGCTAAAGCCAGCGGCACGCGATACTATTTTGCCTACTGGATTTCTTGCAAGAGCCAATAAGGATGCAGTTTTAGATCAGGTGACTTAAAGCTAAATCCTGATTGGCTCTCGCAGGCAATCCAGTAGGCAAAATAGTATTGCGTGTCGTTGGCTTTAGATCGTATCTACCTGGGGAGATTTTGAAAGAAGCTTTACATATCCCTACGCGAATCTGTATATATATACACATTAAAGCCAAATATAGATTTGATTGATTGATTTGCGACGATAATGTAATACGCGTCACGAAGGCCGAATAAAGATCACGTTATTCCGAAACATGATTACGATCTGGGAAGCATATGCTACGGAAATACAAAGTTCATTCTTCGTCGCTCACGTAATCGTTGGCGCCAGACGCTATAATTCTACCAACCGTCACAACAAAACAGCAAATAGCGTGTTTGAGAGCCCGAGTACAGTCTATTTTTACATATTGCCCGCGACAAACGTTTGTTACATCGCGAGTCAGTCAAATTAATATTTTCCTAACGTCGTTACGCGGTTATCGCATTTCGCATCGAGCTACGGATTTTTTTCTCTCTCTCTCTCCCTCTCTTTCTCGACCGCGCGGTCACGGTGTTCGAGCTCCCCATTTAGATCCGATGATAGAATTTTACATCGGTTGGTCGTACGACGATGACTAACGCGCCGTTATGTAACGTGTTGTTATGAAAAGTTAGTTGCGACAGGCGCGTAGCTTCGCGCGCGGGCGCACGGAGCGTTTCGCACCAAGTAAATAGCGCTGTTTACACCGCATTACCGAGATTAGTCGACAATGTAGAGGAGAGCCGATAAAACGCGAGGAACGCGCCGCGGCGCCGCTCCTTTTTTGCGCCGCGGCGCGCCGGCCTGCGCGCACGCGCGCGCGCTTGGCAACTCGCGACACGTTGAAAATACACGTGAGTTGGTCGCGCGAGCTGCCCGCAAAAATTATTATCAACGCGTACCGCGTCGCCGGCATATCGGGGCCTCCGGCTAAAATCGCGCTCGACGAAAAACAACAACAGAAAAATTATCGGCGCGCCGAAAGGGAGAGGGTTCTTTGTTTCACGCGCGATGGAAACTCATTTTTCTGCGTACTACTCGGCGATCCGTGAATTACGCATTCCACGCGTGCGCTGGGCACCTCGAGCGAGTCGCACCGTAATCCTTAAAAAAGTTACGCGTGTAGGAAGCATTCGTGGGCTGGTTAACTTTCGTTTTCGGCGAGGCATTCCTCGCATTCGACCGTGGAGGCCGCTGACAAAAAACAAACAGAAAATGAGCGAGCGAGCGAGCGAGAGGGGGGGGGCACGCTGGAGGAACTCCGGAATAAAAATAAGAACACGGTGGTGTACACGTGAAAGCCATTAAGTCGGACGTAACGGCGAGGAAAAAATAGTAGCCCGCAGTCCGATTTAGTGCGCACTAACCGGTTTCCCGTAGTTAACGCGCGCGCGCGCGCACACGTCCGCACGCGTTATCTGAGAATGGTGCTTGGTACCCGCGCGCCGTTGATGCAAGAAAGTTATTATCTAACCTTGACGCGACGCTCGCGCGGCCCATGCGGGCACCCGAATTTCGCGACCACGTGTCGCGGATACAGCGGAATCCGCTCGTTATCGTTGCGCCAGCAACGGTGACGCACGGCGCCCCGCGACCGCGTCGACGCATTATTTTTAGTCACGAACGCACCGCGCGGAGAACATAGAGTCCCCTATTATGAGACATTGGCTTCTAATACGAGATAACGGAGTTTCTCTGCTAAATTAATCGGCATCATCTGATGGTTCCACCATGAATTTATTCCTTGGAAATCTGTTTAGTGGGAAATTTATTGTTAGATCGTGGGATGGTCGCGGAAAAAAAGATTAGCGCTTACATTTTCATGTTGAAAACCTGTTATCTGGTATCAGAAGCCTATCTCATAACAGAGGACTCTCGTCTGTATTTTTTTCTGGCAATTTTGACGTAATGCGAGATTCGCTTAATCGTGCTCAAGTAACCAATAGCCGTCAGCCAAATCGTGAAACGCCCGCGTCCGAAATCCCGCTCGATTAACAAACGTGGCGTCCGAACGGTTTGCGTCCACGTTTTTGTAACGAGAGCGCGTAGGCGTATCAAATGTTATTGCACAGTATCAGTGTTTTGCGTCCGCGTCAGGATTAACCGCGAGATAATTTCTGAGAAAACCCGTAAAAGTAAACATTGTTAATTATAACAACGCGTGGATAACGATGCGTAGACTCGCGCGAGAACGTGCACGGACGTGATTGGCAGCGACGTAATACATATCGCTAATTTATATACCTACGTACTTCTCATTAGACTCATTAATACGGAAGAACAATCAACATCGAGCAATTCGCATCCGTCCATACTTATTGACGCTTCGTACTGAGACTTCAGTCTAATCTACAATGTGCTCTTTGCATCTAGAAACATTCTATTTTGTTGTCGATAAATACACTGAGAAAAAAATTTTCTTAATTTTAGAAAATATATTTACTAAAATTAGATTTACTTGATTTAAATAAATAATGTTTAAAATGAAAAGTTTTTCTCTTTATTATAATAAATAAAAACATTAAAATTAAAGAATGATTTCTTATTGGAACATTTGTTTAAATCTAATTCAGATTTGCTACATTACAGTACAGCACTTGTTGAAATGTAGTAAAGAACTTTTTTAAATGTAGAATCTTGATATTTTAATTTTATAAAAACCATTTTAGTACATATTTCTTTAAATTCAGTTTTTTAAATGTGCAAAAATAGTAAATCAGTTACTTATAAGAAGTATATACATTTTAAAAACACTTTATTACATTGTAGAAAATGTTTACTTAAGTAAAACTAATATATCCGATAAAGACGCAAAAACAATTTTATTTATATTGTATTATAGTAAACATTACTTAAATTTAAAACTACATTTTCTTCTATCTACACCTACATTTTCTTTTGTTTGGTGCTGCCACTAGATGGCCGCCGAACTCGTAAGTAAAATCGTGGCAGCTATGATATATAAGCAACCGCATCAGCAGACGCAGTTTAACCATTTAATGGTCTATTTTTTATTATGGCTGAACATAGTGTACTAATTCAGTATTTATCTTTCTTCTTTTAATGAAGGAAAAATTTTAATATCAAATTTGTTTGGATACAACAAAATTTATTAAATCCAAAGAAATCGTTTTCTCTGTGTACTAGAACTTCTTCATTACATTTAACAAAAGGTAATTATGGAGAATAGGAACTTTTCCAAATTTTGATATTTTCTTGCGGTTTTTTTGGTAAAAACCTTTGTTGTGACTCCGACAGTGATAATCAATCGGGGGAGCCCGAAAAATATGCACCCCGAGTGACCTTCAGAAGGTTTTAGCCGTCTGTCGTAGGTACGTCATGGCAGTACAACATGCGTGGAGACATTATGTTCCGCCCCCCCTGCGGGGGGC
>NW_011967109.1:97245-110582 GCF_000949405.1 Vollenhovia emeryi | reverse complement strand
TACAACAAAGCATGCACTTCCACCGTTGTACTGTTCCACATAGGTTTGCGACTTTCCACGTGAAGCAAGATCCGCTCCACACCTCGGACATAGTTTGAGTAGGGTTATATTTTAACGAGGTGAAGCCCCCCCGCAGGGGGGGGGGGCGGAACATACTGTCTCCACGCATGTTGTACTTCCATGACGTACACGCACCGGCATAAATGCCGTCCCTATCCGTGTGAGGCGCACACACACAACAAGCGAACGACCAATCCGAAAGTCGTGCAGCGGGCGTCCGACGATCGGATTAGTCACCCGCTTGTTTGTGTGCGTGAGTCTCACACGGATAGAGACGGCACTTATGCCGGTGCGTGTACAACAGATGGAGATGGGTGGACAGATATGGAAGAACAGTACAATAAAGCACGTTATGTGATTTCAAAAACTCCAATAATTCTTCTTGATTGTTACACATTCGCAAAAAAGATGTTAGCTTCAGAACACAGCCTTCGCAATCCATTGTCACAATCTAAGCACATGTATCTCTGTTCGTATACTAAGAGAAACTGTCGGTATATTCTCTATTATCCAAATACAGCAGTCAATATCTCGTACTGTTGTTTACATGGAGCCGAGTATAACCTATGTAGATTAGTGACGTGCTTTAAACAATTTAATACTTTTAAAGCACGCTACGAACCCATGTGGCATCTCGTTTCGCGCGGAAAGAACGAGCGACGGCTAAAACCTTCTGAAGGTCACTCCGGGTGCATATTTTTCGGGGTCCCCCGATTGATTATCACTGTCGGAGTCACAACAAAGGTTTTTACCAAGAAAACCGCAAGAAAATATCAAAATTCGGAAAAGGCCCTATTCTGTAGAATTACCTTAAAACCTTCTGAAGGCCACTCGGGGTGCATATTTTTCGGGCTCCCCCGATTGATTATCACTATCGGAGTCACAACAAAGGTTTTTACCAAGAAAACCGCAAGAAAATATCAAAATTCGGAAAAGTTCCTATTCTCCATAATTACCATAATCGTACATTGTTGTGAAAATTTTTCAACATTTCGATTTGTTTATATAAAATAGAATGTTTCTAGATGCAGAGAAAGCAGCCTAATCTACAATGTGCTCTTTGCATCCAGAAACATTCTATTTTGCAGTCAATAAATACGTTAAAAAATTGCGAGTTCATCAAATTGTACATTATACATTGTACAATCGTACACTGTTGACAAATTTTTTAAGCGTTCTCATCTTGTGGATGCAGAGAGCACATTGTAGAGTGGGCCTCAACGTCCGCGCGCCACGGTTAAAAAACCATCTGGTCCAGCTCGGGCGCAGTCGAATTAATTGGCATCGTAAAACGCGCGATTTATCCGCCTTGCGGCGTTCAGCGACGTGGGGCCTGATCTTAACAATGTTGCGCAAACAAGCCAGACGTCATATACGGCTCGGCGCCGGACGGAGCGGATAAGTTTTCGTAACCAAACACCGACTCGATAGACAGTGTATCGAGTCCGGTCGGTCGCACAGAGACGGATTACGTTTCTAGGAAGTGTTCCACACTGGACACCTTCCCCGCTCCGCCACGCCGTGAATGACACGCCGCGGCCGTCCGGTGGAGAGGCGCGAGGAGGAACCCCGGGGCGGCCGCGTATCGCTTCGCTGCAACCTGTCTTTTACGTATCCGTCTTCCCGCGCCACGGCGACGACGTCTCGCCCGCGACTTATTACGTCGGCGACCGAGCCGGTTAGTCAGCGCGTTTCCGCGAATCGCGCCGTCCGTTCGCGGTAATATCGCGTTGCGTCGATCGAGAGGCAAGTGTTTCCCGCTTTGCTGAAAATAACAGCGAGCGAGGAAGCGCGCGTGCGCGTGACTAGCGACCGCCAAACAGCCGTGTAATTTTTTCTATTTTCCGCGCAAACGCGCGTGCGGCTGGCGATAACGATTATTGACGAACGACCGATCGGCCGCGCGCCGCCAGGAACCGCACGAGCGGATCCCATTGCGTCGCCGAAGAGGAGACACGTGGCGACGCGTGTTTTGCACATTCGCGAAGATACGCGGCAACCACCGCGATTATGCAAACCTGTCACGTTTATCACCGACCGCACGACACGGACCTGACCTATCTTAATACATCGGCCGATACCGCTCCTCCAATTTGTTATCGCGGATTAATGGGCGCGATACGCGAGCGCCGTCGATCGCAGCCCCAACGGGAGCGCGAGGGGCTCGCCCGCCGCCCTTCGTCAAACGATCCGGAATCGCGAGAATTTGCGCGATTTTTTTTCTCTTTCCCTTTTCTGGCGGCCGACGCCGCTGCCAGAACATCGATGATATCACCGGGGATGTATATAGCGGATAGATGCATCGGGGAAAACCGCGGCGGTTGCAATGGAATATCGTGCAAGATTATTTCAGGCGACTTACGTCAGCACACTTTATCGAGTGCCTGACCTAGGTCGTGATACCTATTCCACGGGGGGGATTTTAGCCTGGGCACGGATGGTAACAGAATCTATTTTCGGGGGGAGACTCGGGTCCAAAATAAACTAGAATTTAAAAGGAAATGTTTTATCCAAACTTCACTTTCCGACTCTGCGTTTCTTCTATCATACACTTTGGGGAGAACGCGAGCCTGGCACAAAATCTCGATAGCAGGTAAAACGATTGAATTAATTTTATTATCATGTTACGTGGAAGTTTCATTAATTCGATCCTCAGACGATTATTCTTTGTTAAGTGTAGTGTTCCTTCTCGCCAAAGAGTCTGAAGCTGCCAGTTGCTAATGCTAGGGGCTGGCGCAGCCTTTGACATCCTCTTATCAAAGGCGCCAATTAATTTGCGTCCCAGCAACGTCGGGAAAATGCGGTTCGAGTCATCGAACACTTTAGCGTATTGAAAGTTGACTTTTATGGGACCGAGAAATCTTTATCAGATCGTCAAGTCTAGACTTGTATACTTATATTTCAATATTTGCATGCATCTGTCTCGCTTGTCGCGTTGCGACAGATTCGACACTGTGACAAATTTGCCTGAAAGTTACAGCCAAATTAAAACTCCGCGGAAGGCGCGTATTCCAAAAGATTAGATTTCCACTGTTGTAAACTTGTCCCGTATTTATATCCACGGTCTGTATATTTGTGTGAAATCTGGAACACGTATAATTTCGCTGACTCGTACGTGTGTCGTAACTAAAAATATTCTCGGCTCCGAATACATAATTTAGTAAGAGACATGAATGCCCGATATTATTTTTATCTCACAACTATACGAAAGAAATCCGTGTTATCACCAACCGAGTGTCACATTCGCGAATAAGTGCGAAGTGTGAGTACGTGACTTTGTCTACAAACAAGACAGAGATTGGAATGCTATCATTTCAAGTGTTTATCGATAGATACTCGGATAACTTTGTGTTAATTGGCCACCGCGGCAGCGAGAAAATATATATCCCGGTCGAGCAAACTTGTATTTTTCATTATAACAGCGCGGTAAAAGCGGACCTATATTTCAGACCCGCCCCGACTCCTTCCCGGCATCGGTTGATTTAACGGAGGAGGGCGACGGTTTCGGGGACGACCTGTATAGGCATTTTTCCAAGTGGGAGGCGTCATCTTGTTTACCGGCCGCTATTTACGAGCGCAAAATTCTAAAAAAAGGCGAAAACTACAGAAGCGAAAGTGAAACTGAGCGTGGCTCGTGAAGCTGTACGTGGCTGGACGGTGTTTTTTTTTGCCGGAGGCTTTATCGCATTTTTGCGCAGTTAGGCGATAACGTGTGCTCGCAAGATGCCCTTCCGTCACACGTACGAGCACGTATATGTGCGCACACGCCGATACGCGGCACAAACGTCTATGTATCAGCCAATGTCGTCGCGCGAGCGAAACTAAGCGCCACTGGGCGTGTCGCAAAATGACATACTCGTGATACATTCGCGCGTACAAGTGTGCGTGTATTTTTTTTGTGGACATGGGGCGTGTATGTGTGCTTACGTGCGTGTGAATCGGACCGTGTTACTCGTGCCGGAATGCAGAGCCACGGTAAATAAAGACCTCGCGCGACCGCGAAGAAGCTAACCCGATAAGACTTCGCCGAAGATCTCCAAGGATGGAGATAAATTCTGCGAACACGTTAATATTCAAGAGCCGAGGATAAAATTATACTTATTTTCCTGGCAAGTAAGGCGAGCATCGTTCATCCACGGTTGCGTTAAGATTAATGCGCCGTGCCGGACTGCCCGGTAAATAAAATTTATAAGATGTAATCGAGGCGTATTTTTAGAAGAGTCCTACACAAACCGCTCACAATCGAGAGGTATACGTCGAAGAAAGCAAAAAAACCGTGCGCTGACTCATTATCAGCTGTATTAAGATAGCGGCGTGATTAATTTTTTCTGCGCTTATAAAACTTGTGTAACAAGCCACCCGAGTAAACATCAAGAATGTTCGCGATGAGAAATGAGTCGAGCATACGTAAGGTCAGTAGTATAATTCTGGGAATTATGACATATAAAAAGCTCTGGCATACGTAAGGTCAGTAGTATAATTCTGGGAATTACATGACATAAAAAGCTCTGGCATATTTACTTGCTGAACGTTGCATAATATTTTTAATCGATCGATCTCATTTTCATTCAATAAAGATTTCAATGAAGACATTAAACGTTTCTCTTTCAGACTTCCTTAATTAAAAATTAAAACAGGAAACTTGTAGTCAATCCAACTGGCATTACTTAATAACTAACAAAATCTTTTAATTATACGGTATATGAATTCACTTAAATAATTTAATTTAACTGGCTACTTACACCTATGCCCGGTCCTAAAAACGGCCTCTTTAATTTCTAATTGATTTATATCTTAAAGGACCTATGTTAAAATTGTAAAATCTTTTAATTCTGCATGTTTGTTGCTTTACGGTATCACTTGATAAGGACCCAAAAAATAGGGTCGAAACGTTGTATTAAATAAATAAAGGGATACGCCAGTTGGGTGGACCACAAGTTTCCCGTTTTAATTTTTAATCCTCACTGGTGACTACAAGTAACTTCTTTCTCCCTTAATTAAAACATGCCTCTCGTGGTATAAAATCGTAAACGCTTCGAGTAAAACACTGGTCGCTGCCAATCCGCGAAAAGTACCCGCAATATGTGATTCGCGCGGGCCCGTCTTTGCACGCGGCAAACTCGCGCGCGGACCGACGAGGTGTCCCGAATTACAGAGATCAAAGCACGCGCGAACTGTGTTGTTAACGCGAGAGGGGGGAAAACGGGACGGGGGCACGTGGATTGTATTGGTAAGCCGAAAGCGTCCATAAGGGATCGCCCGGTAATGAGATAGCGTCAGCGCGGAGAGGATCGAACGTGTATAGATTCGGTTGTCTCGCGGCCCCGCGATGTCCTTGAGCGGCGCGGATGGGACTCCTGAATTCGCTTCACGAATTACTTACGGGGCACGTGAGGATCTTGCTAAGGACGGAGCCAGCCAGCTGCCGCGTGCAATTTCTACGGACAACGACGACGAGGACGACGAACATCGCGCCTCTTGTACGTGCCCCGTCTACGTGGCACGATGAAAAGGAATCTTCTGCAGCTCACGACTTAAATCCCCCTAAAGCGGGTCGCAGGTGTGCGTTAATGAGTCGGGCAACGATAATGGAAACGACGGTACGGCTAAGCACACACAATGGACCGACCGGTCCGTCGCTTGTGGTGTTCTCTCTCCAGCCAGTCGATGTCGCGTGAAAATTTGTACAGGCTGCTTCTTTAGCACTTAACCCATCCTCAGAAAGAAGAGGGGGAGGGGGGGAGGGGGAAAACTTTAAGCGAACAAGGTAAACGTATTCGACGCCGCGAGTTTCTTTCCCACATACGGCGGCTCCGCTACGGTAACCGAGAACGAGAAAAGAAATATGGCACATATCTCCGAGACGCGAGACAGACCCGCGGCAATGCGAAATAAAGATGTATAAACGTCGTGCGGCTTGAAAATCCATTCATAAAAAAAAACCGGCGTTCTTTTATTAACACTCGTCCTATCTGCGAAGGCGCTCGTCCGAAACGTATCCCGAATACAATTTGGTTTTTGCGATCGTTTTATTTCCTCGGATGCCATTAAACGAAACTGGTTTTTAAATATGATTTCACGTTACATAAACTCGGCCCGATCCGCACTCTTTTTACGGAATATAAATATAATGCACGACTTTTTTGGTCAAAGATAAAATCCTCTCGTATAAAACAATTTCTGCGCTCTGACAAAAAAAAACCGACACCGAGATACAAGACCAGAACCGAAAGAATCGAGGACCGGTTCTTCCGGCGCGATGCGATTTCCGTCTATTAATAGACGGCATAAACACAGCAGAATGACGATACGAGGATGCTCGTGCGGCGAAGAAAAACAAGCTTCACGGATGACAGCCACGAGAAGACATTGATGGCCGCCGGTTGTCGGTTACGTGCGTCGAATCGTGATGCAGAATCCCCTCCTCCCCCCCCCTCCCCCGCCCCGCCGGTGCATTCGTCCGCGAGAGTGCCTGCGTGTTCCCGATTTAATTGTATGCTAATGCCGCGCGCTCGATCCGAGCGTGAAAGCAGTAGCCGCTGCCGAGCCCCGCAGCGTTCGTTAATTAAAACGAGGACGATCGGGAGAGGCGGGGACTCGATTTGCGAGTCGTCGCGTCTAATCTAGGCAAGATATTCATTGATGCCGCGTTACACAAAGGCTTTCTATCATCGCGCGAAGGACACGGGAATGTAATCCCGACTGTCGAAAGTGTTTCTCGCGCCCGGATTAAAGTAGTTGTTTCGCGACAGTAATGCACAAAAGTCGCTACCGGACAAGAACCGGCACTCAATTATTACAACGGTATATCTTGATGCAATATTGTTCCGAAGAATGCACTTACGATTGATACATAATACAAAATAGATTCGAAAGATTGTAGTTTCAGGCGCTGTTGCCACATCTCTTACACTACCTACACTCGTGTCTACTACATAATTCTTCCCATTTTTCAGTTTTAACTGTTTATATTGTTAAAACGGAACGGTCAATAATTTTGATTTTTTTCCAGTTATTCGTTCTATTTTACTTTATTCTATTTTAATTGTATATCTTATTCCTAATCTGTGAATCTGTATAATCTTACCTTATATCTTATTTTTGTAATATTTTCATTCAAATTTATTGTTTCTCCTATGTACACGCACCGGCATAAATGCTGTCCCTATCCTTGTGAGGTGCACGCACACAACTACAGGGATTCTAGTTGTGTGCGTGCACCTCACAAGGATAGGGACAGCATTTATGCCGGTGCGTGTACACTAAAGGGTTATCCCGTAAATAAAGACCTATTTATTTTATTTTATTTATTTATAACATATTTATCTCTAATGGTATATTTCATCAGATTGCCAGTATTGATATAAATAAAATTTCAAATTTTAATCGACCTCAGCTGGCCACATTTATCGAATACGCCTTCACAACGTTTCGACCCTTGGTTTAGGTCCTTATTTATTTATTTCTCATACGAATCTCACTCACTGTTAAACTGTTAAACTGTTAATATTTTAACACGTAATATTACAACGAATTATATTGTTACGTGTAATAATATTTTTAACGTGTTTTACACGTAATGTTTCGTGTAACATAGCAAACTTTAATGTTTGTTTAAACTTTGAGACGGTCAATTTTAATTTAATCAGTCTTATTTTGCACGTATTAATGTAAAGAATAAACTGTAAAAATTTGAAACAATTCTCACATGAATGATTTTGCGAAATAACGTCCCATTGAAAAACAGCTTTTAGTTTACGTTCTCATGTTAACCTTTAGTTTACATAAGCTTATAATTCCTGAGCCTCTTAGTCTCTGCGTCAATTTACATTATTTGAATCGCTTTTGGCTATCCCGTGGTTTGAATCTCTTTAGTCTTCTTTTGTCATGACTTTCTTGCTAGTTGATTAGGATGATTGTCTAGTCTGTAGATATATATTTTACAGTAGTTGTTTATTTCCTCCTTTACGGTTGGCATATGTAGATCTCTTATGATTTGTCACATACCATGGTGCATCTACTATCATTCGTACTTTTGACTGGAATCTCTCAAGGATTTCGATGTTAGAGTTGGCGAGAACCAAGAATGACGCAGAGTTTGAGATCGGGTGGACTCAAGGCTAAAGCCAACGGCGAGCGATACTATTTTTCCCACTGGATTGCTTACGAGAGCCTCGAGTCATCCGGTCTAAAACTCCTTATTGGCTCCGGCGAGCAATCCAGTAGGAAAAGTAGTATCGTGTGCCGTTGGCTTTAACATCGAGCAATATTAATTCGTATCTTTCCCCGCGGGGAACAGATGTAAGATATCGGGACAGCACTTATAGGATATTACTTTCGATTCGCTATTACCGGCGTCGCGGCAGCAACACGTGCCTACAAGTTTCGAACAAGTTTAATACCAACCGTAACATATTCTCCCTCTCTTTCTCTCCCGTCGCTTCTTACCCTCACGACATATCGTTGCGTGATCTCGCGCACGAAACCGCCTCTCGCGACTGTCGAATTATCGAAGCAGAAGTATCTCTCAGCGACGATAGACCGGAGGCGACACGTCGCGCGCAAAGCACCGGCTGGAACTGTTTATACACCACGGAGGGTGAGGAGGGGAAGAGATCCGTCAAACGTATGTCCGCAAACATAGCGAGCCAACTGCTCTCCAATCTCCCTGTCGCTCTCGCTGTGTTTCGTTAAATCCCGTCCGGGGCCGAGGCGGAGCTTTTGTCGCCGACACGAGCCGTCTTTGAGGGTCAATGTCAACGGCACACTGTCGATATAGCGAGAGCCCGGTTGGACGATGCCTGAAAGGGTGCGATTTCGAGTGTCACGTTCAGGAACGCGCGCCCTCCTCCCGCCGCCCTCTCGAAAGAGACCGTCGCTGGATTGTTGCATTGCTTTGTGCGACGCGTACTCGACGGACTCGTCACCGAAAATGTCACCGGGTGAATCGAGGGAGAACAGCGGGCGCGACGATCATAGGAGAGGGACCGCGTTCGTGGTAGTACAGCTAGTTACGCGGATCGGAGATCGTCGTCGTTTGTGTACAAGGCTATCAGTTAACAAACCTGACATTTGATTAAGAGATACTACAAAAAAAATATACACACGGATTTTACACAAATGTGTTTTGCAACAGAGTTCTACAAAAACTGCGTATTTTCATCGCGGCTCGAATCGCCGGGCTCGAAATTTCGCGATTTGATCTTAAGGCGCGCGGAATCGCGGGAATTCGCTTAGATACGGGCGGATCGAGAAAATGGTATTGCGAGCACACCACCAGCCGTGGGTATCGACGGTAGTTGCAGTCGGAAGGAGAATCGGGGGGAGGCGATGCCGGGAACGAGAGCCATCCAATAAACCGAAATAGAGTCGGACGGATAAGGAGCCTTTTTTTTCCCTTCCTCGCCCAGGACACGTACGCGCGTGAGAAAAAGGAAGTCGAACGATCGTGTAAGGAGGTCCTTGTAAGCGGACTTATCCCCGACGCGATAACGGACCCCCGAATGAATCTCGCCAAAGAGAGCGGATTACCTGAGAACTCGTCTAAAGGTTAATCCCCCCCCCTCCTCCCCCGACCAGTTATACAGCGCGGGAACTCCCCGGATTATATGCTCACGTGCTCCAGAAAGCACGAATTCCCGCCAGATTTTCAAGAGGCGGAGAGACACAGGCGGGCCCTAAAGCCCCCGTAGTCACATTTCATTTCGAATATCCGAAACTCGCGCCAGTTTGCGCCTCTCGCCGGGGATAATATAGATTGTCGGGCTTTAACGGGAGTAATTACGGAATAATTTAATCGCGAATATTACCTGCTGCCAAAATTTTTGAAAGTCCACGTCCGACCAACTGCAAGCCGAGGGGGGGGGGGGCGAGAGATTAGACGGGCTCTCGGATAAATCCTCGCCGCGTTAACCGAAAAAAATCTATTAAGCGTACGCCGCGATAAGCAACTCGCACTTTTATACATATTATGTGTACATAATATAGATATTACACGTCGAGTATCTTATCGAGCGCAAACATTGCACTCGATGTAATCTATTGTGCGATGAATATATAACCGAGATACATTTACGCACACTTGTCTAATAATATGTTAGATTTTGTAAGAGACGTGGCATGTCGGACGATAATAATAAAAGGAAATGGAAGGCAAGAGATATCGTTATGACAGTTAATTCCAGCCGGTGAATTTTTCTCCCGGCTAAGTGTTTTCCCCGGGCGCGCGTACTCGGGGAAAATACATACGAGAGCGCGGTAGGCCGTAATTATTTAACAAATTATTGCGAGACGTATTATCAAGCATCAAATATAAACGCCGGAGCACGCGAGCCGCTTCATATCACATATCCATACGTTACGGTACACGCCGCGGAGGTAAAGAGATGCGAGATAAAGAGATGAGAGGGAAGAGAAAGGGCAGGGGAACCGTTTTCGCTATAATTAAATGTGGTTGGTAAAAAGTTTCCCCTATTTTCCGAGGCGCGTATCCGCAAATTGCATGCGAGCGCCAAACGAGCAGTGTATCGTGCACGCGAGGAAAATGCGAGTTGCCCCCCCCCCCCTCTCTCTCTCTCGCTCTCTCGCAAAGCGAACACGACGTTAACAAACCAATTAGCAGTAAACCACCTCCGGGCCCGTAATAATTTACACACTCGTGCGCGCGGAATATACACACACGAATGCGAGAGGAGGCGCGGCGGCGGCGGCGGCGAATCTTTCTCGTCCCTGGTTCTCCTCGTCCTCCTTAACTCTCGCCTTCGAGGAATCCGATGGAACGGACGGCAGGGCGAGAGAAACGGAGGACGGGATGCGCGGGTGGCCGAAGATAACGGGATCGCGTAAATAAGGATCCGAGGCGCTGCCAGGACGGACTGGCTTGCCTGGCTGGCGGTTTAGGTTGGTGGATTTAGCCGGCGCAGAGACGCGACACAACCGACCGAACGTATTTGAAAGAACACCTCCCGCCCTTTGTCGCAGCATCCGCTACGCGTCCCGTGGAAAAAGAGGAGGATATAAAGGGGCCCGCGCGCGCGCGCGAGAAAAACACAGGTGAGGAGGAGGAGGAGGAGGAGGCGAGATTGAGATTTAACCGGCGTCGGGAGTGGTTCCTGCGGGAGAACTTGTTCGCGCCATCGAAGAAGCTTCGGAATATACGGGGGACCGTCTGCTACCCTCCCGGGAAACGGAAGCGACGTGCTCGTCGCTTACGACGCAATACATTCCGCCGCGATTGTCACCGGTGGCGACACGGTGGATCTGCATTCGCCGCTGGGGATTCCCCCGATTCGATTAACATGTACGCGATACTTGCGCGGATTGATATTCTTCTCGTTTTACGGCGATTTAGCAATTCGGATCGGCTTCATCAATTAAGATCAGCGTCCTGGGCGTATAAGAGCTTAATAAACGCCACTCGCTGCATCCTATGAATCCCAATGAAGGCAATTTCGATAGTATTCATTGGCACTCAAAGCACGCAGATCGAGAGATCGGCATTTTACAATTGAATGTATACAGCAGCTGGACAGGGAAGCCTCTAACTTTTTTTTTAATGCAGATTCCAGAAAAGTGTCACGTGTCAACTACCGCGACATTCCTGGGTCGACGAGGCGCCAAGTTTTTCGTGTTCTTAACGTATTCGATGTTGACGCAAGTCAAGACAATGATATCGCGGCAACGTGAGGGCGGCTGCCTTTTGACACATATTCTAAGTATCCTTGCCAACTTACGCGAACAGGATATTCCGGCATCGAATTACGTATTCCGTAACACGCTCATGTAACGTTATAATACCGCGAAGCCTCTCTCTGTTTCTGCCGAGGCAATGAGAGGGTTCGGAGCAATCTTCCGTGAGAAATTCGAGCTCGGATCGGGTCACGTGGATCGGCACGAATTATGATGGTCGAAAAAAAAAGGGGCCGTTATAACGCCGGGAAGCCTCGCCTACGCGAAAGCGATTTCTGGCATCGATCGCAATGCATAAAATATCTACTTGGCTTCAATCTATATGCATATCCCCCTATTTATCACATTCAATATTGTGTAATGATAATCGCGAGATTGTATCTCGCGCGGGACATAACTGCTTCGCTATCGTGTCGATACCAGATTGTCATATTATACCCAGAATTTGATAAATCAGCATTTCGACGCCACTTTCTGGCTATCCCTTTCACAGCAACTGCACTTTATCCCGCCCAAGTTTTTTACCGTTTGAAACGCTGGCGTATTAACGTTCATTTTAATTAAATTGCCCATCGCCGCGGAAATAATTGTACAATCACGCGACGATTATTTTCGGTCAACTATAGTTCAGCTTGCGTTAACGTCACGGCGCAATTGAAGACGCTCTCAAGTCTGAGCCGCTGCCTCTCTCGCTTTCGTCCGTTAATTAAGCAGAGGACGAAAAGTTTCGACAAGCGCGCCACGACGAGAGCGAAACGCAATTTCCTTAATTACCGCAATTCGACAAACCGACCGAAAACGCGACACCGTTTTCGCTGTAGCGCTGCCCGTCACATGTCGGACGGGCTTAGCGCGATTAAACTCGCCCGAGGGATGTAATTTTTAAGCCATCACCGTCCCTGAAAGTCAAGAGCACGCAAAACTTCCGTGTCGAAGGGATAGCGCGCGCGATGACTATTCGACGACATTTTCTAATTACTGTTAACCAGAGATTAGTCGACTCTCCATTATCTAAAGTAAACGGCACACGATACTATTTTTCCTACACTGAGAAAACAAATTGTTGATATTACTAAATATGTTTAGTTGACAGTATTTCTTTAATTCAAATGTATGTCTTTCAATTAAAAATACATAATTCATTCAAATATATATATTTTTTAATTAACAAATGTTTACGTGAATTAACAAACAGCCCGTGACAGCAGCATATAGTTGAATCAAGAAATATTTTCTTGATTGAACAGTTTTTTCTCAGTGCACTGGATTGCTTACGAGAGCCAATCGGGATTTAGCTTTAAGTCACCTGATCTACAAGTCTGCACCCTTATTGATTCTTGTAAGCAATTCACGAGTGATACGAGGTCTGTTCAAAAAGTATCGCGAATTTTGAATTTCCGCGGGCTACGTATATTCGATTTTCGATTTTTTTGTGGCGTTATGTTGGTACTCATGTCCCTCACTCATGCTGACAAGTTCGGCCATTTTGAATGTTCAGTTAATTTTTGACAGCTATTTTGCTTGGACGTGTTTTGGCTCGTCTTCGATTTTTGCCTATTCCAAGAAATGGATCAAAGAATATACAGGGT
>NW_011967109.1:92385-95698 GCF_000949405.1 Vollenhovia emeryi | reverse complement strand
TTAGGACACTTAACCCTGAAACACCCTGTATATCAAATTTTGTGTGAAAAACAAAATTAAGTGCGCGGATGCATTCCGAATGTTGACTGTGGCATATGGTGAAGCTACCTTGAACCAAAGCAACGTTTATCGGTGGTACAAAATGTTCTCAGAGGGCCGAGAAGATGTGAACGACGAAGAGCGTGCCGGACGCCCGAGCACATCAATAACAGACGAAAACATTGATGAAGTGAAGAAAATAGTATTGGCCAATCGTCGAATCACCGTTAGAGAAGTTGCTGAGGACCTAAACCTATCGATTGGCTCGTGCCATTCGATTTTTACCAATGATTTGGGCATGAGACGGATCGCCGCGAAATTCGTACCAAAATTGCTCACTTTCGACCAAAAATCATCGTTGCTTGTGCGCGAATTTTTGGCCAAAAACAACACACTAATGATGCCGCAGCCACCGTATTCCCCAGACCTGGCCTCCTGTGACTTTTTCTTGTTCCCGAAACTGAAGAGGCCCATGAAAGGACGACGCTACGCCACGATTGAGGAGATAAAGACGGCATCGAAGGAGGAGCTGAACAAGATCAAAAAAAGGATTTTTTGAAGTGCTTCGAAGATTGGAAAAAACGTTGGCACAAGTGTATAATATCTGATGGGGATTACTTTGAAGGGGACAACATAGATATTCATGAATAAATAAATAATTTTTGAAAAAACACAAAATTCGCGATACTTTTTGAACAGACCTCGTAAATCGTCGAGGACATTGTGGTGTACAGATTTGCGGTATTACTAGGCGTTACTAGACATTTCTTGGGCATTAGGCCTTGCTGAGACATTATAAAGATAAAATCAAACAAAATAAAATAAAATAATAAAATAAAGTAATGTCCACTGCATTAGCGGGCATTAGTGGGCATTGGTGTACAAAATTTTGATCAGCGGTTTCCCCATCGGCAATCCAGTAGGAAAAATAGTATCGTGTGCCGTTTGCTTTAGAAGAGCCAGATAATCGACTGACCTCTAATTAACATTTAATCAGAAAATAAAAAAACCGGGTCTAGGAAACTTATCGGCTCCCGCAAACTCCAACAGAAGTTTTACCGATTTTCGCGGCCGAGCGTTAATTCTCCCCGAGTATAGGCGGAATATGTTTAACTTCCGCATTCGCGCAACTTTCGAGCGTGTAAATTTAAATTTCACGGCGTATCATCCATATTAATATACTTGAATACATTTTTTAACGAATAAAATTTAATTAAACTTAAAAATATAACTACAATGGGTAGTGTATTATTTCCACAGTAGTTATCATATTTTGCAACAACTCTTTAAACGTTAATGTGTATTCATGAATTTGCCACTCATTTATTAAAAAAAAATAAACGAGAATTTAGATTAATCTATCGTAATTTCGCGCTGCGAATTACCTTTATTTCCACGTTATAAAACTGGTTTCTACGAGGTCCGGTTGAGTCAGGTTACGCGAAACAAACAAAACAAAAAAAGAAGAAGAAGAGGAACCGTGTCGGAAACAATATTGTCTTCATTCACGCAATCGTCGACGAATCGCAGCGCATCGGGGACTGCAGCTATTGTGCCCAAATATAACTTCGATTTTTCTAACGCGATTTGTATTCATGGCGGCCTCATTGCGGGCTCTCAATATGCAAGCGGGCTCGCCGACGCGATAAAATTTCGCCTTCGCGAAAAACTGCGCCGAAACGGTAGGAAACCGCGCGAAGAAACGAACGGAAGAAATACAAAGGCGAGGAAGGAGGACAGAGCGGCTCGACTGCAGTTCATGAATGTTAATAACGTACGAGTAGGCGAGGCGTCCCATCTCTTTCTCTCTCTCTTTCTTTCTTTCTTTCTCTCTCCCTCCCCCACCCGCTTCTCCCCTCAAGCATCTCGTACGATCCATACATATTTGCATGAATTTGGCAAACAGCTCGTTACGAATGCGACGAATGCCGTATACGTGTGCGCGCACGAAACGCGCATGTTTGGGTTAACGTGTGAAGGCCGTTCGGCGCCTCGCGGAGAGTCCGCCTTGCGAGCTGAATGCGAAATCGAATTAATTTTTGACTCGTAATTGCCGCGCCTCGTCACGGAGCGCCTCGCTCCGAGAATCGTTGACAGAGCTCATTATTATCCCGACCTTCAACGTCGATTATCTCACACGTCGGAAAAAAAAATCTGGTATTATATTATGTCACTTGTCAAACGTCTCTCGCGCGGCTTCCTCCAACGACGGGCATCAATGGCTGGTAACGAATGCCAGCCACTGAGCAATTTTTCCGACGTGCCTTTGAAACGCGAGACGGCAGAAATGGTTTCATCGAGGGAAAAGGGCTTTGAACTTCATCTTGGCTTTTTATATTAACCTCCTCGTCGAGCTCGCGGAGATTGTTTAACAAAACATGCGCTCCTAATGAACTGGCGTTATTATTATTAACGCGACATGCCGAGGGAGGGATGAAAGTTTCAACTTCGCGGCAGTGACCGCGGGTGCTAAATGTAACGAAGTCTAATCCCTTTATAAACTTGCGCCTTTTATACCTACGCGAAAATAGTGAGCAGCGCGCAACGCGCCTTCGTTTAACAAAAAGTAATTTCAACTCGCGTCACGCGGAAATTACTTTCTGCGCGATATCTGCAGGAACGAAGACAGAAGAGCAACCTCTCATTCTCGCACACTGCTTTGTACGCAACTGTCGCTTTGTACCACGGGATAGGCGACTACCTTCCGTAATATCGATACTCCGGTGTCACAATCGGTTTTTCTTCTATTGTTGAGCGAACTCGTAAGAAAATGCCCCGAGGAACATTTAACTTCTCATCTTCATATTTTATTTACGGAAAATCGGGCACGATGCGAAAGCTCGAGATATACGCGCGGAGGAAGAAATTAATTTCTCTCTGAGAAAAAACTGTATAACACAGATACGGTACGTCGATCGTATCGCTAATAGCCGATTCGGCAATTTGCGCTAGTACGCATACCAAGGTTCAGAATCTACTCTTATATTCATGGTCATCTCAATTACATGTCCGAGAACTATTTAACAAAAAAAATAATTTGCACGATGCTATACAGATCATTTTACTGGCTAAGTATTAACAAAGTATTCATAGTCGAGCCTTATTTCAAAATCATCTTAAGTGTTGTCTTAAGATGATCTTAAATATAAGAACGGACAAGAGGGGATGCTGGAGTGATTCTGCACTTTCGCACCTTTTGCACTTAAAACTGTCTGTTTCGTGGAAAGATTTGTGTAATACACAAATTAAATGGCACGCGTACAGATGATCGAAA
>NW_011967109.1:75815-87329 GCF_000949405.1 Vollenhovia emeryi | reverse complement strand
CGCGCGTCGCGACCGATCCTCGGAATTCGTGACCAACATCCGCGCTCCGTCGCGATATCGTATCGTTGGCTCTGCCGCCACCCACAAGATTTAGAATAAAGGTGAGCTCATAGCCGGACGGAGCGTAAAGCGCGAAGAGTCTCGTGCGCATTAATTCCTCGGCTCGCATCTCCTCCTTTTCATCGCGCGACGTGATGAAAAAAACGCGGTGAATGTGTCAGGAGGATAGGGGAACGCCGGCCGGAACAAAGGAAATTCGTGCGGAAAATTCGCGGCCGCGATCAACTTTACGCCTTCGCGCTAACAATGTAATTATATTAGAAACAAGAGCGTTAAACACTGCCGACGCTATTATTTACTTTAATGCCGTCTACCTTTCAAAGGGTGCGCAAACGAAACTCGAAATGTGTGAAATCGTTAGTTAAAAAATTTTACGATACCTTACGTACCTAAAAAAACTAATTACAATCAGATTCAGACACTCTGCAAAAATCATCGAACAATTCAGGTTATTTTTCCAGGGAAAATCCTGCGCCGAACGATGTCGCGAAAAATCAAGGTGTCTACTTTGGAAAAGAAAAAACAGCAACCAATTTTGGGACCCACAATTAGTAATCGAATTATTTGTTTGTTTTGTAGTTAAGCAACTTAACATTTCGGTTAGTGCCTCTTAAGTGAAAATTATCTTTGCGTTACTGAATATCGACAGAACTAATTGAGAGAATTGATTAGTGTTACTTATAAGAAATCTTGAATATAGAAAGAATAGCTAATTGCGATTTTTAGTTACGCGGGGTAAAATTCATAAAAGATTAGAGTTGTTGCGAACAATCCAAATAATTCGATTACTAATTGTGGGCCCCATAAAATGGCTCGCTAACTTTTTCCCCAGAGTAAAAAAGGGGGAGTAATTGCAATCGTCGGAAGTGTCTCCCGAGAGGAACTGGAGCACGGACAAGCCTGGGAGAAAGAGAGAGAATCGCGAAAAAAATCACGAGACATCGGTCGAGATGTCAAGAGAGCCGAGCGCGAGAGATGCGCGAGTTAGAGATTTTTTTCCGACGACGCGCGAATAGCAGCAGCCGCACCAGGCGATCGGGCGCCGCGAGTTTTTAGCAGCATCCTCTCGATCCGCTCTCTACCTCTTTAAATGCATCACGGTGGCGTGATTCCATGCCGTTGGCCTTGGGAGCTGCTAGAGCGTTCAGACTCCTCCTCGCTCGGTGGCCCTGAGAAGGTGGCCACGGTCAAGGTTACAAGCATCCTCCCTCCTCTCCTCGCCCGTCTCTCTTTCGTCTTCTTCTCCCTCTTCCCCCCCCCTCGACGTTAGGCGATCGTGCATACGTGCACGCATCACACACGCGCGCATAAAGGTGCACACAGCCAGGCTCCAACGGGTCCCGGCCGCCCTACTCACGCACGAACAACCTAAACTCGCCACGAGTGCCTACGTGCATCGGGTGGTGCGTGTGCACTCGCCTCCCGATCCCGCCCGTAACGAAAACGAAACCGAGAATGCAGGCCTGAAAATCCTGCCCAGCGGTAGCGTTCGAAAAAAAACTTACGTCAATTCGTACGATATAATGGCTCCAACGATTAGTATTTATCCCAATTATGAACGCAAAAGTGTCCGAGCGATGCGAGATTGCGATAAAAATATGTATCAACGTTCACTTTTGCACGTTACAGACTCGGGGTGTCCAGTAAACTCGATGGAAAAAAAATTCCCTGGCTTTTTCAGCTTTTCCAGGAGCCGGAATTAATTTTTCCCTGACCGTTTAGTGTAACTTTTTTCAGGACGCATAAATTGCGTACGTCTGTATGGTAAATCGAGTAAATGTTAAATAACCAAGTCCTTGTAATATTTTTCTCGGGAAACAAAAGACCGGAATTTACAAAGATAAAAATTTAAATTAAAGCAATTATACCATCTATGTATAATACAATGTGTAATAGGAACGAACACATCGTTACAAACCATTTGTGATACCGTACGTAATCACGATGCTTTTATTTTACTTAACTGCATTTTGTTTGCAACTTACTAGATAGTAACCCACTTAGATAGTACTGTTTAGTAATTCATCTTTTTTTATAGCTTTGCCTCAGTTGAACAGATTGAAATAAAATAACACGACGATGAAAATATAAATTGCCGACCACGCTTGTAAATAAAT
Organism: Vollenhovia emeryi; assembly: GCF_000949405.1. Taxonomy (NCBI): domain Eukaryota; kingdom Metazoa; phylum Arthropoda; class Insecta; order Hymenoptera; family Formicidae; genus Vollenhovia; species Vollenhovia emeryi. The sequence continues at coordinate 85,152 of NW_011967109.1, read as the reverse complement.
TGATGTTTAGCAAAACAGAAAATTAGTGTACTGAGAGAGCCAAAGAAAAGTTTATTTTCTAAAAACTTTAAATTATTCAGAAAAAAAGTGAAACGATGTAAAAAATCCAGATAAATCGTAAAATTCCCTGACAATTCCCGGTTTTCCAGATTTCCCCGACCACTAGACACCCCGAGACTCAATTGTTAACAGTACTTGAGAAGAAACGCGAAAAAGACAGGATAATTTTTTTTAAATTATAAATACAATTAAAAATTACAGAATTACAATTCTTCGAAGTTAAAAGGCTTAGAGATGTTTTAAATAATTGGCTTTCTAGAGAAAAACAAAGAACAGACGTCTCTCAAGTACATCCTGCATTATTTATCGCGCTCTGTTATCTGCGAACGACGCCACGGCGAAGATAAATCGCGAGTTCATCGCGAGCGAACCTCTCAATCGAGCGAATAGACAACGTAGGTCAGAAGTCTGGAAAAATTCGGCGTCGTACAACGCGAGCCGAAGCCAGGGCCCAGGAGGGTTCCCGACCCGTCGAACTGGAGGTACATAAACAGAAATAGGACAGGTTTCCAAGGCTGCATTTATATATAGGATGCACACAAGCGTACGCGCGAGGGTCGCGCGCGTACTATGGGTCGAAGCGCTGTCGTAATCCTCGTAGCGCGCGCGCTCTCTCTCTCTTTCTCCCTCGCCGCCCTTCGTCCTCCCGCCTCTCGTCTGAGGTCTAGAGCAACCTAATACGCGCGCACACGCAGGCGACGCACACACGTACGCGCGACACACCGCGCGGCCCCGACGCCGCTCTATAGAGTGCGACCTACGCGCGACGAGAAAACAGACCAGCGGCGTTCATTCATGCCCTCTCGATCGCGCGTCCGGAGAGTCGCTTTACGACAAGCGGACGCGAACAACGACTCGCCTCCGTTTCCTCTCCGCTCTCTTTGCCCCTCCCGAAGCCGCTCTTTTATTTCCCCGGCGCGCGAAACGCGCGCCCGCCGAAACATAAATCGCCGGCGTCGCGTCGGCGAGGAGAAAGGGGGAGGCAAATACAATTTTTACCGCGTTGCGTCTCGTGACGTCAGAGGCAGTCGAAATACAATCTGCGTTCAAAATCGCCGCGAACGTCGGTGTCGCGGATCGACACGGAAATTGGCGGCGCGGCTCTCTCTCGATACGAAGCCCGCTATCGCGAACTAGACAAAGGAACTGTCGATAATCGCGGTACGCAACGTGGAACGTCATAAAATGTTAACAAAGGCAAGTCGACTGAACTCTTTACCGAGTTTACGACGCGGCCTCGACGTTTCAAAAGTTTTTCGTTTAAGCTCGCCGAATTTACGGTTTTAGCGCGCCAGAATCATATCACAGTGTAACACAAGGCTCTTTTCCGAAGAAGCAAAGTTCCGACTGGCCTTGAAACGTTCCTTAAACTCTGATTTTTCTCCTTAAACTTCCTGCCTGTAACAAGATCCGTTCTCCGCGATTCGCGCGCGTATTCCCGAACCTCAGTGAGCGCGTGAACCGGTTCCACGGCTCCTTCGCGAGACCAGCGGGCAACGATTAATTATTAAAAGTCAGTAGAGCGAATTAACCAGTGGGCCGCTATCGAATTTGCAAAGTTCGCCGTCGTTTTCTCCCCCTCTGCCGCTCCCGAAAAATCCCCGGTGTCGGATTTCCCGAAGCGGCCAATCGAAATCGATATATCTCCACGAGAGTAAACCCTAATCTACAATGTGCCCTTTGCGTCTAGAAACGTCCTATTTTATATACTCCCTAAAAGTCTATCAATGAACTGCGCAGAAAAAAAAGTCAGATCAACCTTTACGTACTCGAATTGACGCGTTCGTTGTCTTGTATATACGCAACTATCTGTAATCTTCTTAGCATTTAATAATCTTACATTCCAACAATATATTAGTCTTATTTAAATACTATAATCGTCACTTCGAGAAAGCATGTAATCATTTAAGTTAATTATAATCTTCGGCTTGAAAATATGCTAGTTTCTATCCGGTATTGTTTCCTCTCCATTCAAGAAAATTATTCTTGAACGATAAGCATGTATTTTGCTTGATTGAATTATATAAAATTGCATCATTCAAGTAAGTTTTTCTTCCTTCGACGCAACGTAATCTCATTTCAAGATTTTCACGTTGAGACAACATATTTTCAAGGGAAGAATATTCTCTTTTTCTGTGTGAAAACAGTGAATAGCCACTGATTCGCAGTTATGAGTATGCCACTGAAAATCACAGTGGTGTATTTATAACTGCAAATCAGCGACTATTCACTGTTTTCAGTGATAATCCACCGATGGACTTTTAGAGAGTACGCAAATCGAAACGATTAAAACATTTGTCGACAATTTACGATTGTACGATGTAAAATATACAATTTATCCACTTGCGCAAATTTTTTAAACGTATTCCTCGGCTACAAAGTAGAATATTTCTAGGCGCAAAGAACACATTGTAGATTAGCCTTGTACGATTTTGTCTCTTGCACAAATTTTTTAAACATCTTTATTGCCTACAAAGTAGAATATTTATAGATTCAACGAACACATTGTAGATTAGCCTTAAAGGTTAATCTACAATTGTGTTTTCTGCATCTAGAAACAATTTATTTTATACAAATCGAAATACTTAAAAAACTTGTCGGCAATATACAATTTTGCGTCTTGCACAAATTTTTTAAACGTTTTTATTGCCTACGAAACAGAACGTTTCTAGACGCGAGGAGCACGTTGTAGGCCTAAAACCTAATCTACGCTGTGCCCTACGCGATCAGAAACGTTTTATTTCGCACGCGCAAATCAACGCGCTTGACATTGGTCGAGCAAGTTCATTTAAAAACTCGCACAAATTTTCTCAACGCATTCACTGGCTGCGGAGTAGAACGCAAAGAGCGCACTGTGGGTCGAGCCTAAGGCGAACCGTCACCGCGATTTCGCGAGATACCCCGACGAACGCGTCAACGGTTTCGGCGGGACGCTCTTTGACCCACCCCCTCCCTTTTTTTCATCTCGTTAAAGCTTCCGCCTCGTCCCCGGGTCCTCGGGAGGCAAGCGTGTCTTCCGAGAATCCCCGCCGTCATTTGGACACCATCTGCCGCGACAGAAATCGCGCGCGGCACGGTTTTACCTAAATATTTGGAGACCGTAAAACGCGGCGAGCGACAAACTCGTAAAAGAAACGCCTGGATTAACTGCGATTCGGTGGGACGCGGTTACGTAAGAGGGAGCCAAGTAGCAAGCCGAAACCAATTTCGCCGCTGCGCGCGCGCGCGCTCTCGACGATATACGCGCGGATTTAAAGACGGAAAATAATTGTGGATCTTCTGAATTTCGTGATTTACGCGGGAGCCCGAGGGCAACGTGCTCGCTTTGCATAAAAAAAGAAGAGGAAGGCAGCTCAATATGCATAGGAGGAAATACCTCTGTCCTCTCTCTCTCTCTCTCTCAGCCACGCCCAGTTTTTACGTCACTGGCATTAATATCGCGAGTCTTTTCTTTTCCGCGCGCGGTCTCGCGCCTTTTTTTTTGCATTTTCGCCGAAATCGCGACGGAAACGGCTTCGCTGGCGTCTACCCGCGGCTCTCGTTCTCACGCGTCCGCTTTAAGGTGTCGTCTTCCGCGGTAGACGCAGCCCGCGCACGACGACGCCGCTCGTCTGTCATTGTTAGCGAGGATTCGGCGGGTTTTCGCTCTACAACAGGACGCTCGGCGCTATTGCCTTGCAGAGCGCTTGATCGGGGGACGGTTAAAAGCTCTCGCTCGAAATGCCACGATCGATCGCGAGAACCAATTAGAACGGCGGACTACGAGCTCGCGAGCGATAGGGTGCATTTTTCTTAGTCTTTTGGCGCAAAAAGAAATTGTCGAGCCACTTGTAGGGGACGCGTTCAATCTCGACGTGGTCGGGCTCGGAAAGACCGGAACAGAGCCACTCACCTCGCGCGATCGCTGAAGAAATCGACCTTGCTCTTCTTCTTCATGATGGCCTGCGGCTGGTGAAGCGGGCTGACGCTGGGCTCGCTGGTGGCCGGCGGCGAGCTGGAGCCGGTGCTGGACGACAGGGAGCCGGCCCGGCCGCGGCCGGACTCGATCATCTGCGCCTCGCTGGTGCCGCGGCCGTTGGCGGCGACGTGGCCGGCGTGGCTGGGCGGGCCGGCCGAGACCGCCAGGCTCGGCCGGGTGTTCTGCCGGTTGCGCCGCTTCTTCTTCTTCGCCTCGCTCTCGTCGGCGCGGTTGCCGGGCACGTTGCCGAGGCCGGGCGGCATCCAGTCGAGGTCCTTCTTGAGGTGGCCGCGGCCGCAGCGGCAGCCGCACGCCTTGAACGCGAGATCGTAGCCCTTCTTCGTCCAGAGGTTCTGGTGACGCTGGCGCTCGGACCAGCTGCGGGCGCGGCCGCAGCTCTTGAGGTACGTCAGCACCGTCTGCTCCCAGGCGTCGAAGCACTCGCGATGCATGAACTGGCCGACCGGGCAGTTGTCGTTGTTGCAGGTGACCTTGACCGCGTCGTGCAGGGCGTTGAGCCGGATGAGGGTGTCGCCGCGCAGGCACTCGCCGGTCGGGGTGCAGCAGCGCGTCGTCTGGCTCTGGCCCAGGAGGTTGTCCATGGGATCGTTGGTGCCGACGCCGTTGCCGCCGTTGCCGCCGCCGCCACCCCCGCCGCCGCCGCCGATGCCGCCGACGCCACCGCCGCCGACGCCGCCCCCGTTCTCCAGGAGGCCGCCAGCGCCAGCGCCAGCGCCGCCACCGCCGCCACCGCCGTGGCCGCCGTTGGCGTGACGCCGCGGTGCCATATAGACGCCTTGGACTCGCGTCAAGGTCGGCTCTTCTCTTCCGCTAATCCTCCGCGACGTGGATCAACGCACTCCTCCTCGCCTCTCACGCTTGTGGACGCCCACGGAGAGAGAGAGATCCTCTTCCCGCCTCCCTACTCGCTCATCTCCGGCCGACGCGCACCCCGCGCGACGGAGGCGTGTGATGTCGGGGCGCAGCCGAGCCGGGGAGTCAAGGTCATTCGTCGTCGCGCCTCGCAACGGACCCCCTGGCGCATCGGAGTCAAGGTCAGCGGGCGCCGCGACGCGGCACACGACGCACGACACACCGCGGATTCCCCCTCCCTCCCCCGCCCCCGAGGGCGCACTGCTACGGAGTTACGCGACGACCGCTTCTCTCTTGGTCCTTCCGGGTCCACTCTCCGTTCGTCGCTACGTTCACCGCCACACACACCGCCCACACACCGCCACCGGCCGTCCGGGACGCACGAGAGCGCGCCGGCGATGTCGCTCCTGCGCGCGCGAGACGACGAGTGCCGTGCCTCGCCTCGCCTCGGCCGCCCGGCTTCTCGAATGTCAGGGTCAACACCGGCGCCGGCGTGCAACGCAATTCCCGAGCGCGCGCGTCACCTCGCGTTTCACCGCGACGGATTTAAATCGACACACTTCAACGGTACGCGAGAGCGCGTCGTACAGTCCGCACAATGTTAACAACGTTCACGCATCGACACCGAGGCCCGCCGTATTCCCGCTCCTCTTCCCCTCACCTCCTTCGCCACCTCCTCGTCCACCCTTTATTCGTCTTCTCTCTCTCTCTCTCTCTCTCTCTCTTTCTGCCTCTCCCGTAGACGTTTACGGCCGAGCCCACGGACGCACGAAAAACGCTCGCTCGCACGTAGGGTGCACCAGTCACTGAGAGAAGCCGGCGACGACAGCGTGCCGGCTGCCGCGACGCCGAACGCGGGCGAGCGCGAAAGTGAGGCCCCATTGGATGAAAGCGAAAGCAACATGGTGGGGGTCACGGCTAGCGCGCCAATCGATGAGCGCCGTTGTCGCGTACCACCGTCTCGCGCGCCGGGCGCGCCGCACACCGCCGCACCGCGGCGCGCCGCGATCTACCGTCCGCCGTCTCGCTCGCGCGCCTCCTCTCCCTCCCTCCTCTCTCTCTCTCTCTCTCTCTCTCTCTCTTTCCCGCGCGCGCGCGACCGCCGCCGCCGCCGCCGGTACCTCGTCGCCTCTGTCTCGCTCGTTTCCTCGCCGCGTCTCGCTCGCGCTCGCGCGCCCCGCTGTGCGTGTGCATGTTTTACTTTTCGAACCCGGCCGGCCGGCCGGCCGGCCGTACGCAGCCCCGCGGACACGATTCGGACGGCTTGGCGTGTATGCGTGGCGCGCGTACGCGACCCGGACGGGTCCAACGAGAGGAATGGTACGTACGCGCGAGGGTAGCGCTCGAAACCGTTTGCCTCGTGCTCGGTCTCGTACCCGGAATCCCGCGCGCGAGCAACGTCGATCGACTCGCGGTTGACTCGCCCGACGCTAAAGCGCTGGCCGTAAGTCCCGAGATAAGAGAAACGCCAATATTATCGCGTTGTATTGAATGAATACTTGCGAATCGATAAGCGTTACATCGAATATCTTTTGGGTGCGTAAGTCGTTTGTGCCGTTTCGGAAATTGGATTAAAAAAAACGAGCTTTCTAGAGTTAAACGTCCGTAACGAAGCAAGTTTCTGCAGCTTCGGGTGTAAAAATACGATAAGACGAATACAATATTATCATACGTGGCATTAAATATTTACGAAATGATAAGCGTTATATCAAGTATCTTTTAAATGTATAAATCGTTTATACCGTTTCAAAAATTGGATTAAAGCCGCGACGAGCTTTCTAGAGGCAAATATCTCTATTGATGCAAATTTCCAGGTTTGAGTATAAAAATACGATAACGCAAATATTATCATACGTTGTATTAAATGTTTACGAAATGATAAGCGTTATATCAAATATCTTTTAAATATATAAATCTTTATACCGTTTCAAAAATTGGATTAAAGCCGCGACTTTCTAGAGTCAAATATCTCTAATGAAGCAAATTTCTAATTTCGGGTATAAAAATATGACAAGACAAATATTATCATACGTTGTATTAAATGTTTACGAAATGATAATCCTTATATCAAGTATTTTTTAAATGTATAAATCGTTTATACTGTTTCAAAAATTGGATTAAAGCCGCGACGAGCTTTCTAGAGTCAAATATCTCTAATGAAGCAAATTTCTAGCTTCGAGTATAAAAATACGATAAGGCAAATATCATCACACGTTGTACTAAATAAATATTTAATACAACGAAATGATGAGCGTTGTATCAAATGTCTGTTACGTGTAAAAATCGCTTTTACCGTTTCGAAAATTGGATTAAAGCCGCGACGAGCTTTCGAAAGTATCCGTAATAAAGCAAGTTTTTACATCTTCGAGTATAAAAATAGGATAAGACGAACACAATATTATCATACGTCGCATTAAATATTTACGCAATGATAAGCGTTATATCAAATATCTTGTAAATGTATACATATATAAGTCCTTGATACCATTGCGAAAATTGGATGACAGTCACGACGAGCTTTCTAGAATGAGAATATCGGTAATGAAGCAAATTCTGACAGTCTTGAGCGAGTACAAAAATACGACGGTGTGAGAAATCCGTACGAATAATATATACGGCGTTTCTCCCCGGTCTGTAATTTCCCCCGGAGCGTTTTACTTTAAGATAAGCTGACATTTTAATATACTTTAACGTCCAAACCCCCTATATCTATCTCAGTTTCTCGAGCTTACACACGTTTCGCTCGTTTCTCTTATCTCGCACATGTCCTTTTGACATTGGCTTACCTCTCCGTCCCGTTGCCGTGTAGGTATATCGCGCAAACAATGCTCGCGCACAAGAGCTTTAAAGCCCGAGCAAAGTGAAAACCGTGACGTGTTGCGCGAAAGGCTCGAAACGTGACAACGCTTCATCCGCGCACCGCCGACATACAGCCGGAATATGAAATTCGGTGTTGCAGCGAGACTTTTCACGGCGTGCGCGCGCGCGAAGGAAGCTTATTCAAATGTAAAGGGTATCTATAACGACGGGCCATAATCTCGTGCCAGGAAAATTTCTCGCGTCTCGCGAAAAGAAGACGCGCGGCGCGGTGTCGACACACCGGCCGCGTAATTGCGGCGTCTAAAATCGCCGGTAGACCGTATTTCGCGTTTCTCGCCGCACTTTTTTCTTCCATTATTATTTCTGGCAAACGTAACCGCGCGGCTCACATCTATTTACACGCGACTCGAGCACGAACGTACGCGAACGAAGGAAGGAGGAGGAGGAGGAGCGGATGATTCACGACGGACGCGTTGAAAAAAGAGATACAAGTAATACTTTCCACTTAGGCGTCCGGGGGCTGTTTCTTTTCCCCGTTACGCGTTTCTGCGCGCCGCTAAAGCCCGCGAGGCGCACGTCGTAAATTCGCGAAACGCCGCGATCGCGGATAACGTGAGCGAGAGGGAGGAAGCGGCCAGTGTCGAAGACTGGTTTGACGAAATGCGCCGTGAAAGTGCACGTTTCGCTCCTTGATACAAAAATATTAAGGAAACCTTCCTACTTTGAAAGTAAGACAATATTTCGGAATTTTTCGAAATGTATGCACGGAGAGAATTTTAAAATTTACCCTGAAAATCACGTAGTCGAGGGCATTTTCAACAGCTTTACGAGAGTCTTTTGAAAATTTACCATATCCCGAGTCGAGATTTTTATACTATTGTGATACTTTTAAGGATCATTTACACCTACGTAGCTGATCTAAACACCTATACATAGACCAGCAATAATCTACTTTGAAGACATGTTTATTTACTCCTCCCTTGAATCTTTAATTCTCAAAATTTACTTTAGCTCCTACTTAAAACTAAATTGGCAAAAGTGGAAATTTCCGATTGCAGTTTTAAAGTAGGAATAAATTTTGTACTTGCAGTTCAACCTCTTTTACTGTCTTAGGTTTACTGTCTTGAATAGTCCGGCGCACTCGTATTATACAAGTGCAGAGTCATTTACGTATTAATTATAATTATTATAATTAATTTGCACATCCCTATCGCGCGAAAGCAATTCTCAATAATTGTGACACAGACAAAGAATTCTGAATACACCGGAGTCGAAATTTTGGTACTATTTTGACACTTTTAAGGATAATTTACACCTACTTAGGTGATTTATACAGGGTGTCGGATTCGATTTGGACGACTCCAAAGATTATAGTAGATTGGGTCAAACTGAGAAGAAAAGTTATATACCATTTTACAAAATCCGTAATTATTATCGCGTAATTAAGAAAAACGTCTGAGCCAATAAGTGCACGGAGGAGCGGAAGGCCCGGACTCGGCAGACATGCAAAATGGTGTATTTGTTGACATCTCTCAAGATCCGATAGCGAGAGGTGGAGTCACGCATCGATCGATGAGAGACGGGGGCGAGCGGGGAGCGGTGAGCGAACACGCGACATATGACACC
>NW_011967109.1:61226-74921 GCF_000949405.1 Vollenhovia emeryi | reverse complement strand
GGCCCGGACTCGGCAGACATGCAAAATGGTGTATTTGTTGACATCTCTCAAGATCCGATAGCGAGAGGTGGAGTCACGCATCGATCGATGAGAGACGGGGGCGAGCGGGGAGCGGTGAGCGAACACGCGACATATGACACCGCGCCGAAAAAGTTTTTCTGGTGGTAGGAGAATAATACACCATTTTGCATGTCTGCCGAGTCCGGGCCTTCAGCTCCTCCGTGCACTTATTGGCTCAGACGTTTTTCTTAATTACGCGATAATAATTACAGATTTTGTAAAATGGTATATAACTTTTCTTCTCAGCTTGACCCAATCTACTATAATCTTCGGAGTCGTCCAAATTCGAATTCGACACCCTGTATACACCTACATAGACCAGCAATAATCTACTTTGAAGACATGTTTATTTACTCCTCCCTTGAATCTTTAATTCTAAAAATTTACTTTAGCTCCTACTTAAATTAGCAAAAGTAGAAATTTCCGATTGCAGTTTTAAAGTAGGAATAAATTTTGTACTTGCAGTTCGACCTCTTTTACTGTCTTAGGTCTTACTATATGTATAATAGAATTAAAGGTTCGACATCGGGCCAAAATTTCGACTCGAGATATCTTACTAGTAAAATGTAACTAACAATAAGTATGATAACTAGTGAAGTGTATGGTAAAATTTCAAAAGACTCTCATAATATTCTTCGAAATGCGATATTGTCCCACGGTCACATAATTTTCAGGATAAATTTTAATAGAAAATTCTCTTCGTGTATATTACACGCTGTACGTTTATTAATCAACATTTGAAGAATGTACTTAAATTGCGGCAAGTCATAATAATAATAACAATATCCAAAATTATAGCGAGAGCGATTGTCCGAATATTATGACTTTTCTCAAATGTTGTTCGACACACGTGTAAAATTTGAAAGTTCTCCGGTAACACTCTATATATATTTCAAAAAAATTCCCCAAAATTGCCTCAATTTTAAGGTAGAAAAACCCCATATGTTTAACTCTTTCACGACCACTGGGCAGCAAAAGTCCCACTTACATTTCATGCCCTCCTTCTTTGGGATGCTAGTGTTCCACTTAAAAAAACCATAAACGATAAGTAAAAAGTAACTCGGTCACGAAAGGGTTAATAGCTTTCGCTGTACAGTTATCAGGCTTGAATTTCGCCCCGATAATTTCATATTGTGAGCCCTAAACATCTCTTTGCAGATTTCCATCGCTCTTGAGAGCCGAAGAATACGCAGTTTTTGGTGCTTGCGGTCATGACCGGGATATTTGACGCGCAGAAAAATTCACCTCGCAGGTAAGTCCCGGCTACATTGTTCCGCGCCGTTTCCCCTCGATGAGATCGCTTCCACGAAATTCTCGATTTATGCTAATTGCATATTGCGGATATACTCATGTGGGGCGATCGAGGCGCGATTAGCCCAGGTAGGCCCAGGTCTTTCGATGCAAATTCTAAGTCCGGAGCGGCCGATCGCGTCATCGCGGAACCCGTCTCTGCGAGTACTATTTTCGATGCCCTCGAGGAGAAAGAATCTACCCGGTGATATTTTTATTCGATCGAAATGTGGCCGTACAAATGTGTCTGACGCGAGCGAGATGACGAAAATAGAATCTGAATAAATGAGCGGTGGTATTGTGCGTATCGACCAAGTATAGTTGTATTCGCGATAACCGCCGTTATATCTGGTATTTGTCGAGAAATTTATATCTGCAAATACGCTGTTAAAGCAATTTATCGTTGATAAATCGGAGGAGTGTTGTCGTCTGTCATTTCGCGATTTACCCTCGCGAATTCGTGTTATCGCAAGTGTCAGCGGAGAGAATTGCACAAACAACGCTCCGATTTAACATGATTTAACATTAAACGTTGCGCTTATCGTGCATTCGACTTATCGGTAAGAGGAGCGTCGTTAACGGCAGCGATTCTTTTATTCTTTTTGCCTCCGTGTTTATTGTACCGAACGCAAAGTGTTTCTAATCGCGCACGGAGCGGATGCATCGAAGATTTTTCTTTCCGGTGGCTGATATTTTGCCGAGCTCGCCGCTATTCCTATCAGCGTCGAAAACGCTTACACGCCGAATAATAACTCTTTCGCCAAGTGCCTGCTCCCCGAGTCCGCTTTATAAATAAACATCGCGACGTATATGCAGATTGAAAATAATAAGAACGCAACTGAAATTAATATCTACGCGAGATATATTTTGATTTAAAAAATTGTCCCCGCTGATAAAACACGCTTCTATCGCGCCTTCGATACGATCTCGTTGATTTAGTAGCGAGATAGAATATTTAGTATTCAATGAGGCTGACTAGCGAATCAATTATCTGCTTATCGCGGTTTCATCATATTACAACCGTCAATTAAATTTTTTATAACGCTTATGATCTTAAAATATTTTGCTTGTCGAGTTATCTGTTCGCCTCGTGTCGTCCTTCGATCACGAACATACGGCTTTTCGCGTTCACCGTTTACATTTTCGCCCGTATTTATTTTGCCGCGCGGAATAATTGGAGAATCATACCAAATTGCATTCAAACGCAACGCGAAAATATTTCCACGGGCGCTCCCACGTGTCCAGCGGCGCGGAAATAAATCGCAAAGAGTCGATTTTGTTTACCTCGGTAAACTTGGCGTGTTTTGGACCGAGACCTACGCACACCGAGCTGGCTTCGAAACGAGACGGCAATGCGAAACGAGATACGGTATTAGATTACATTGCATAATTTTACAGGCGATCGTAAAGCTGTTGGGAAACTTGAGACCTCCCAATTCATGCGCGACACCGGTTCCCAAATCGGATGTTGATAAAAGTAATGCATGCAAGTTTCATACTTGCCTCATGTACGAAGATGCGATTAAACTCATCTTTCGGAAACTGCACCCACAGGAAAAAATTTCCGGATCCAATGCTATTACACTTGAATGTATCATAAAATAGGATCGATATAGCGCCAATCATATTTATTATAGGGAAAGGAATATTTTAATCTTAAATGAACAATTCTAAAATCTAGAATCGTCTTTTGTCGAATATCGTGGTGCAAACTTGGTGCGTTGTAAGATGGAGGGAAAATTTATTCTAAACGCAAGAATGTATAAACTTACATTTATATGAGTTACTCTCGTCCCAATATAAAGTCAATTTTTTTTAGTTCGACAGAGGAGAATAAGGATTATTAATTTTATTTTGATATTGTTTTATTTTTTTACTAAATGAGGTTGTGAGAAATATAAATGCGTCAAGAATATCTTTTGTCTAGGTAACAGAAATCTTTTCTGAGGGTATGAGGGGATCCAAATCTTACGATCGCCCTTGCAACCATTTATATTTATAACATTAATCGGTAAATTCGCGACCGTTTCACGTGAAGAACGCGCAAACAATAGGAACGCCGTTTTTTTACAGTCTGGCTGGATCTTGTGTCTATAATTATATTTTGTGTGCGCGTCTTTTTTCAAACTGCGCTCCACTGACTTGCGATTTTGAAACACACCCTAAGGCCCGGTTTTTCACTCGCTGGTTAAATGTTAACCAGAGCTCAGTCGATTCTTTATCTCGTTTTCGACAACGATGCAGAACAAGATGAAAAGTCGACTGGTTTCTGGTTAGCAATTAACCAGAAAATGAAAGACACGTAGACGATACTCCTGTCGAACCTGGCGTTCGCCGAATCTGTTCGACGAGGCCTTTCCGGTCGTGACCGCGACAATCGCTCGGGATCGCGAATGGGGGAACGAATGAATGAATCGGTCTCGACGAGCGCGAATCGTTCCTTGAGATAAATACCCTGGTACGACGATAAATAACGAGGCTTGTAGCAAGATACCCGTGTACATCACACTCGAGCGCATTGTACGTGATGTCAGAAAGAGAGAGACGAATTTGATTCGCCGGAATGGCGGGGCCCCGCCATTTGTATCGGCTCGTGTAAATATTGTATGTACAAGAGCGAGGCCGCCGTTTGCGCGGGGTGCAGAAAGACAGAAAGAGGAAGAAAGAGAAAGAGAGAGAGAGAATGAGAGGCGGGAATTCAGGTCAGTCGGTTCCCGAATCTCGCCGATGGTTAGGCGGCGAGGGAACCTACCGTAGGACGCCTGGTCCACGGGGGCACCCGGGAAAGGATAATCCACCGTTCTTCGAGAGGGCTCCCTATGAAAAAGCTGTTTTGATCGGTTCGGGTTTCTAGGACGGTGATCGTGAATGAGGCTCTAAGCCGGCACATACGACGTTTGCGCGTCGTGGGGACCGAGCGGAACCGAGGGGCGAGGTGTACCGGCACGGGGAGACGAGTTTTTCGGATATATAAAGACGAGTCCGGATATACAAAGAACCAGATGTGTCACTGAAAAGAATCACCGTGGCCCGGCCCCGTTCGCGCATTAAGAAGTACACCCGGGGCGCGCTATTAGGAATCCGCCCTTCGAGGGTGAGTTCGGAAGAAGTGGCGCGCTCGAGACAAAAAGAAAATCGAGACGATTGTACGCCAAGGAAAATTCCCTCGGCTGAGTCGCCGTCCTCCTCGCGACACTCTTGAGCGTGTATCGCCAAAAAATCGGAGGTACACGTCTAAATAAAAACCATACATAATTGTAAGAGAATACATAAAAATCCAACCGAATAGACATTGCCGTGAAATTACAAGTTTCATTTTTAGGAGGTACATTATCTACGCGATCATGAGTGTGGCTCCTGCAACAAATGCATATCTGGCATGGAAACTGACATTTAGAGGTACACTAGGAATCACCGATGCCTCCCCATATGAATTTAGGCACACGTAGAATGTATATACATTTTCCATGTATATGCAAAGTCTATAAATGTGTCGATATGTGCACAAATTCATGTGGAAAGGCATCAGTGATTCCTAGCGTACACCCACAGAAAACATTTCCGGATGCAATGCTATTACACTTCAATGTATCATAAATTAGGTTCGATATAGCGCCAATCATATTTATTGTAGAGACAGGACTATTTTAATTGAATAAAAAATTCTAAAATCTAGATTCTTGACTCTAGAATAAAATGATATTATAGTATGTATCGTCTTTTGTCAAATATCGTGGTGCCAACTTGCGTTGTAAGATGAAGGGATTTATTCTAAACGCAAGAATCTAGAAACTTACATTTATATCTCTCGTGCCAATATAGTAAATCTTTTTTAATTCAATAAAGGAGAATAAGAATTATTGTTTTATTTTGATATTGTCTTATTTTTTGTACTAAATGAGGTTGTGAGAAATATAAATGCGTCAAGAATACGTTTTGTCTCAGTAACAGAAATCCTTTCTGCACCCACAGAAAAAATTTCCGGATCCAATGCTATTACACTTGAATGTATCATAAAATAGGATCGATATAGCGCCAATCATATTTATTGTAGAGAAAGGAATATTTTAAATTTAAACGAAAAATTGTAACATCTAGAATAAAGTAATGGTACGTATCGTCTTTTATCGAATATCGTGGTGTCAACTTCGTGCGTTGTAAGATGAAGGGAAAATTTATTCTAAACGCAAGAATCTAGAAACTTACATTTATATAAGTTACTCTCGTCCCAATATAGTAAGTCAATCTTTTTTAATTCGATAGAGGAGAATAAGAATTATCGTTTTATTTTGATATTGTCTTATTTTTTGTACTAAATGAGGTTGTGAGAAATATAAATGCGTCAAGAATATTTTTGTCTCGGTAACATAAACCTTTTCTGAGGGTGTACATTTCTACCTCATACTATTTTAGGAGGTACGTACGGAAAATGTATTTCTTAATAAAAGGTACCGTGAATTCATGGAGCTGTACCTCCAACTGATCGTTATGTGTTCATTGTTACCTCGTATATTTATACCTCGTACTAATATATCGGGAAAAGTATCTCCTATCGATAACTCGAGTCTCAATTCTACTTAGAAATTTGAATCTCGAATTTGGCGGTACAAGCTTAAAGCGTCGTCTACAATAACCGGCGTAAGCGTGGAGTAAGAAGTAAGAGTAGGAGTAACGTTTTTGGCGTAAGCTGTTTACGCCGACTCAATCTACAATACGGTGAAGTAGGTGTTGTAGGCATGCGTGAAAAGGCGTAAGAGTAAGAGTAGGCGTAAGAAATAAAAATAATTCATTTCGCTTATGCCCTTACTCCAGCTCTATTAAACCGGAAGTAGCTCTCTTACGCCTGCTCTTACTTCTTACTCCACGCTTACGCCGGTTATTGTAGACGACGCTTTAGAGTGTAGTAATCCGCGCGACAAAATCCGTGTGCGACTCGGCGTGTATTTTTTTTCATATACTGCGCCCGCGCTTTGCAAAGCGACGGAACACAATGGCAATTTTATACCTCGCTCTCGTTGCAACCGATAAGAGTCGCCAGTCATGGGCGATGCGCGGGAAAATGCATACAAGAGTGTTAAATGCCGCGACGCAAACGTGTGTCGCAATTGAGATGAGTGCGCGTATCGTCGGGCGTGTAAACGGTAACGGAAAACCCCTAAAGCTTATTCTACAATGGACGCAAAACGCAAGACCAATCGCAGGCAAATATGAGAAGAACGATCGGCTGTCGTGGGCCGATTTCTCGCGTTGCGGCTTGGCGTCCTGCGTTTCGCGTCCATTGTAGAATAAGGGCCTGAGCCGAATGGCTGCCTTGTACTCTTAAGACAATGTTTTACGTTTTAAACCTTTGTCTTAAAGTAACGCGCAATAACTGTCTTGTGACTTAAGAATACAAGACAGCCATTTTGCTCAGGCCCTAAGCTTAACGGTGGCCTTGATTCCCCGGCGAAGCCTCGGAATTCTCACGGGCGTCAAAATTGGACCGCGCACCGCGAGACGCGGAGGGAAGCTGGAGGAGGAACGGAGGGCTCTCTCCTATTATCGAATATCCACGGTATTGCATTAGCATCCATTCTCGTCGGAAACGCAATAAAGCGCGTAATCCAAGTCGTCATTGTTACGCCGCCGGTGTGGCGCGCGCGCGGCGCTCATTTTTCACCCCCGGGCGGTACGCGCGCGTCGCGTCCTAAGGGCGCGGAGGGAGTTTTCCTGGGAGCGCCTCGCTCTTACAGCGACAGAACGAGCGCGCGGCGCGCTCGGTCGACGGGGTGGCTCGGCTCGGCTCGGCTCGCGGTGCAGAGGAGGAGGAGGAGGAGGGTGGGAGAGCGGCGCCCGGTTAGAGGGTTGGAGTTTGAAGGTTAGGGGCACCGGGTTGATCGGGTTGATGGGGCTCCGGAGAGAGAGCGGGGGTGTAGGTCTAGGTTCAGGGGCGGCATTGCCCCGGGTGGGCGTGCACTTTCGGTTTCAGGCTGCGCATGCCCGCTGCAATCGCAGGCCACCAGAGTCTCTCTCCCCCCCCCCTCCCTCCCTCCCCTTTCCCTCGGTAGCACCGGCGTCAGGGGTCGCGTATATGCGCCCCCTCGTCAAGTTTCTACCCCGCGTAGAAGAGCCACCACCACTACCCCCGTTTCCACTGCCGGCGTGGCGGCGGCAGCGCGGGCTTCGGCCACCACCATCCGACTCGTCGATCACCACCGCCGCCGGTTTCCCGGGCCGCCACCATCGCCGTGTCCCCCTCGGGCCGCGCTCGTACCGGGATTGGAAATTACAGGGCGCGTCGCTCGCGGGAGAGAACTCCCGTCCTTCCCGACGTCGCGCTCTGACCCTAAAACTGAGTCGCGTCTCCACGCGAGCGTCCCACTTTTCGCGCTTGACGAGAGCGGACGAACCCCTTGAAAAAGAGAGAGAGAGAGAGAGAAAGAGAGAGCCACCCTCGGACTCTACGATCGATACCTACTATCCACTCCATACCCAAATAAGGCACCGTAATTGTCCGCGTGCGACGTAACTACGATGCGTCATGATGTACATCGAGTGGTCTTTAAACATGCCAGTCGATAGCCACGCCCTCCGAAAATAAGGGCAACGTGGGTCTCTCTGACATCTCGCTCGGCCATCTTTAAAGAGCTTTAGCTTATAAAATGGCCAGGGCCGGTCCCGATAGGCGACACCGTAAAGTGGCACGAAGGAATACGAACGATTCCATTACCAAGCGCAATACCTTCTGTGCGTATCTACTGGTTTTAAGTGTCTACACACAATTTGTAAATTATGCCAATTCAACTTTCAACACAAAGAGCCGAACGAGCGATAATGCACGTACGCCAAGTGCACAGCGTCGCCATTTCCTTCAGACAAGGAAAGCGACTTAGCCGACGTACTTTTACTACTCGGACAATTTCTTTTAAAGCGCGTCAAGTTGTATCTCGATGTGTGTCACGTTGACAAAGAGTGTCGAGCACACTGCGAAAATGCCTGCTTCTGCGAAATGTTAACGGGTTAAATGGCCCGCGGAATCATATAAATGGCACGCGCGAAAGCGCACGTACTCCCAATTACAAGACAGATTTAATTATCTTTTTATGAGCAAACGGCGTGCAGCATCAAGATTTTACGAAAAAACACACACCGATAATCGCGGCGCAATTTACATCTAATCATACATCTAGCCACGAAATTATTTTTCACGTTTCTGCACTGAGGAAAATATCCGATTAAATATAATCGGAAAATCCAATTACATAATAACAAACGGATATATCCGGTGAAAAATCTGGTCGGTTTTTCAATCAAATTTCATCGGATGTATACATAATTTAGTCGGAAAATTTCCATCGGATAAAGCAATGAAATAGTGTTTCCGATGGTTAATATTTCCGATTAAATGATGGATGACATCCGATGAAATTTGAACGAAAAACCGATCACATTTTTCATCGGATGTACAATTTAATTGGATATATCCCGTTTGTTATTATCTACACAGAGAGAAAAGTACGTAGTATTTGCGACTATAATTGCATAGTAAAATAATTATAGTCAGGAATATCATTTTTATAGTAATTATCACTATAATATTAGTAATAACAACCACATAGTCATAGTGATGCCAACCAGCATAAAAATTTTACTATTATTTATGAAGCTTTTAACCATTATTCTGGTAAAATGTTAAGATGGTGAATAGTAACTAAATTAACTAGTCTTATATAGTAGGTGCAAGTACAATAATAGTAAATTTAACTATACTTTCTATCATCCACTTTACTATTCGCATGGTAAACAAAAGTGAAGTGGTTCAGAATGTCTTCACTAGAGGGACGCGCGGTACAAGACTTTCTCGTAAGTAAAAAACCGCTTCGGGTGTTATAAATACGGATAAGTTTACGCATTCGTATAAGATTGCTTATCTTTTCTTTGCAAGATGCTATCTTGTACTATTCTTTATGAGTGCAAAGTGATGTAACCAATGAATATAATGAAATTACTATTACATATAGTTATTCGAAATTTTACTTGTGGTTGTTATTGCAATATTCATATTACACCTTACCAAATTAAAAGCTCGTTTTGGTTTATGACAACCATATCATAAGTTGCATGGACCAATATTGTGTCTATGAGAACTATAATACATTGTTAGGTCAACCATAACTTACGTAGTTGGAAGAATTATAAAAATATGGTTGGGTCCAAAAATGACTATAAATTATAGTGAGATTGTGGTAACTGCAACTATTTTTTTCTCTCTGTGTAAATTGGATTATCCCATTATAATTAATCGGACATTTTTCTGAGTGTGTATATTCTCGAGGAGACACGTCATAACGATAAGGTACTCGTCGGTACACTTAACGACACAAGAAATAAACCACAAGCCACAAAATGCACAATTGAAAAAGAAACGATGAAAAGAAGATCTCATTCGAGAGTCTATAGATTGATAAGGAAAAGTATATGTTTAATTGTTTGTGTAAAGCGATAGAAATCGCGATGTTTACCGTAGATATCGTCGCGCTATGTGCAATCGGCGATCTATCGACGAGCGACGTTGTAGCGAGGCGCGACGCAAAAATAGAATTTTCTCTCTTAAGCGTCTATCTATACGAAGCCGAGTGCGTCGACTTGTTCGCGGTAAAGTTGGTTTACGGCCGTCGCTGGCTCTCTGGGCGAAGCTATTCATAGCATACCGACATGCAATTGCATAAAGCCAGTGGAAACGTTGACCCTAAAGTGTTACGTAACTCGCGTCTAGTGCCAGCTATCAGCGAAACGATAACGCCGCGGCTCCGATAGCCGGTCTACCGCTGTATATCTATGAGAACGTTTGCGCACAGATCGTCGTATTATTCGCAATCATCCCCCTCGTGTCTTATCTCCCGGCAAACCGACTTTCGAAATAGACGTTTAGCCTGGGTGGAAGTTACCGCGAATAAACCGCGGTCCCGGTATATCGCGGTATATGTGGGAAAACGGTGCAGTTTCGAAGAAAGTCCTAAGCATATAGATAACATGGTAATAGCCGCTTCCCACCCGCAACTATCGTTTCCGATCGGTCGAATGTCACAAATTTATGACAAAAAGCCACGAGCTATGGATCTTCTCATCAAACTTACGCCGAAAATCGTGTAATCGTGAGACAACGTGGCACTTTGAACAAATTTATGAGAGTTTCTTCAAATTTTACCATACATCTTACTAGTAATTGTATGCGCTCAGCCAATTTGGTTGCTTGCACTAGTGCGCACTGAGTGCAAGTCAATTCTTTTATATTTAGGGAGTGTCTTAAATATCTCGTGAAATATTTCTTAGCTAGTGAACTGAACTGTATAGCATCCATACGAATCATTTTTTGGCTAAATACTCTTCGAACGTATATTTAAGACAAAGTTAAATATAAGATTGAGTGAGGCTTATTGTCGCCAGTGGACATTTACACGAGGAGATTCTTTTAAAATTCGATCAAACTGGCGTAAAAAGTGATATATATTTAAGTCACTACGTTTCGACCTCTTTATCGGGTCCTTTTCACACTGATAAAAAAATATAGTTGAAATAACCATAATTTCACTATAATTTATAGTATCCTGAGGCGCCAAACATATAGAATAGTGCTTTTTACTATGAAAAATATTCTTAATGTAACTTAAAAATATAGTTCATAAAATCATAATATTTATTTCATAAAACCATATAATTATGATTCTCATTGCTAAAATGTATTGTTAAACGGAACATCAGATTGCAAAGTAGGAGGAACTATATATTTATTGTAATCCGTGTTCATAATAATAGTAAACCATATAATAGTACTTCTTACTATTATTTATGGTTGTAAGGTGTACTATAAATATTGCAATAACAACCACAAGTAAAATTTCGAATAACTATATGTAATAGTAATTTCATTATATTCATTGGTTACATCACTTTGCACTCATAAAGAATAGTACAAGATAGCATCTTTCAAAGAAAAGATAAGCTTATACGAATGCGTAAACTTATCCGTATTTATAACACCCTAAGCGGTTTTACTTACGAGAGAGTCTTGTACCGCGCGTCCCTCTAGTGAAGACATTCCGAACCACTTCACTTTTGTTTACCATGCGAATAGTAAAGTGGATGATAGAATTGTACTTGCACCTACTATATAAAACTAGTTAATTTAATTACTATTCACCATCTTAATATTTTACCAGAATAATGGTTAAAAGCTTCATAAATAATAGTAAAATTTTTATGCTTGTTGACATCACTATGCCTATGTGGTTGTTATTACTAATATTATAGTGATAATTACTATAAAAATGATATTCCTGACTATAATTATTTTACTATGCAATTATAGTCGCAAATACTACGTACTTTTCTATCAGTGCAAGTACAATCTAATGTTGACTGAATACATGAATTTTATGCCGAAACAGGAGTTCATGAGTCTGTGGCAGCAAATTCATAATGTCATATATGTCCCGGTCGAAAATTTTAGAAATCACATCGCTATTAAAAATCCACTGGCTACCTACCGCGACATATATGACATTCCCCGTGTTAACTATAAGAATATATTGACTACAAGCAAGCCTTAATGTGCGCTCAGTGCGCTTTGGTAAACTGGTAAAATGTATAGTAAAATAAAAAAAACTCTCATAAAGTTCCTCAAAATGCCACGTTGTTCCGCGATTACACGACTTTCAGGGTGAATTTTCAAAGAAAATCCTCCCCGTGGGGATGATAAAATAGCACTTGATAAGGAATCACGTGATGGATTAAGGAGTTCAAGATTTAGGTTTATCACCTTCGATATCTCTTGTGTGCCTTTTATAATCTAGTGATGTAATCTTTGCAGCTGATCTTTTCAAACACGAGTGACGTCGACCGATATCACTGCGATACAGAGCGTAAAATTTCGCTCGGACGGATATCTCTGTGCAAAGGAGAAGAGGTCTTTTTCGAAATAATGTTATTCTTCAATCCAGTCGCGCATCTCTCGCAATTATTTGCCAAATGATAGCACAACACCGCGTGCTTTCTTTCGCCAAGGAAACGATTGTAAATATCGAGCCCGACTTTGTTCGAGCTTGAAATTGGCCGCGCGAGGAAGGAAGGAAAACCACCGTTTATATAAACGTTATCTACGTGTGTAAAAGGAGAGCTTTACGTCACTCAGCGTATTCTCGTTTACGCCAATACTGACCTAGAAGAAACTACCGGTTACGCGACAGTTTCCGAGTTTCGTATCAGTGAACACGAGCGAGCAGAATTTCTCGTTTCGCGCCGCCATCGCCGAAGGTGCTCGGCGTGCCGCGCGGCGTAACGAGCAAACGCTATTCGTGGGTTTGTCTGGTTGCGGGATAATCTCGTTTGCGCTCAACAGCGTGTTATGCGAAGTTAGACGGATGATCCTCGAGGAGCGAGTTCGCCTCACGGATCGCAGTTTCCGACCCAAAGCCCTTCACCGTCGGTTCGACGCCTCCGGCGTGCTCGTCAACGGGCGAAACTGGGTTACCGCGGTCGGAGCCGCTCCGCGAGACGAAGAGATCGAGATCGTCGCGACAAAGACGGCGCGCCCGAGGAGTCCATTGTGTACCTCGTCGACGTCGTCGTCGGAAAACGCCCGAATAAAGGGATACGTGTCCAATCTCCGAGCCCTTTTTGCGACGCGCATCTGCGAGATCGCGCGCCACGCCGCGCCGCGGCGTCTACTCCTCGCCCATTCACGAAAGAGCGCGCGGAGGGTAAGTGAATCGGGACAGACGCTTCAGTGGGCTAAGTCCTTAAATTGATCTGACGTAAGGATTATATCGGCTGTGACGATTTTCCCCGAGTACAATGCTCTCCGGCTCCGCGCCGAAGAGCCGTCCCCACGTTTGTCTCGTGCAGCACGTGCGAAAACATTTACACGTCGCCATCTTCAGATGATTCACCGAGCTTTGAGAATACAATGCGACACGGAGGTGCGGTTTATCGGCGCGGGACATCCACTGCGGCACTTCGAATGCGCTAAGCGTAAACTAAAAGTCACTCGATCCAAACGATAATATTATATGGATAAATGAGATGGGATATTATTTCTAACAACGCTCTGATTACAAAAAGAATGTCTTTAGATTGTCAATCAATGACGATTGAACGATCTAAAGTCATTCTTTTTTTTCGTTGATCGATTCTCTGCTTTATACTGTACAGTTTTAAAACAGTACTGGATGGAAAATCGTCGTCGATTAAAAATTTAAAGTCATTTTATTATATTTTTCGTTAATCGATCCTCTGCTTTATACTGTACAGCTTTAGAACAGCACTGGATGGAAAATCGTCATCGATTGTTAATCTAAAATAATTCTT
>NW_011967109.1:48089-59580 GCF_000949405.1 Vollenhovia emeryi | reverse complement strand
GTTTCCGTTGATCGATCCTCTGCTTTATACTGTACAGCTTTAAAACAGCACTGGATGGAAAATCGTCATCGATCGTTAATCTAAAATCATTCTTTTTTTCGTTGATCGATTCTCTGCTTTATACTGTACAGCTTTAAAACAGTACTGGATGGAAAATCGTCGTCGATTGAAAATGTAAAATCTTTTTTTTTTTTGTTGATTGATCCTCTGTTTTATACTGTACAGCTTTAAAACAGCGCAGGATGGAATCGTCATCGATTGAAAATTCAAAGCTATTCTTTTTTTCGTTGATCGATCCTCTGCTTTATACTGTACAGCTTTAAAACAGCACTGGATGGAAAATCTTTAGTTAGAGAGTAACCGCTCTGGCTGCCAGTCAGTTTCCTCTTTAATTACCCAACTGACGCCGACAGTTCGACGGAAGTGTCTACCAGTTTTTCGTTTGCCGCCTACCAAACGATTTCGTTGGTATTTATCGAGTAGCCTGCCCTGCGGGGCAACAGTACCGTGCGGCAACATGCCACGAGTGCGTTGCACGCGCGTTAAATGCGCGATATGGTGATTCGCGCCAGCGCGAAGAAAACGGCGCGCGCGCTTTAATTACAAAGCGAACGGATTTATGTATGTTAACGTCCGTGTATTCCGCCGTGACGCGCGGATTTAATTACAGTCGCGGCTCCCGCGGCGCACACGCGCGCACCATTAATTAAGAAATTCGGTTACCAGCCGATTTAATCGCGCCGCGCCTGTCTCGCAATCTTCCGGAATTCTGACGCTCGTTGTGTCGTCGCGGCAACGACGTGAAACCACGCGCGTATACATATAAACGATAGGGGAAACTGTACAAAATGGTTGCAACACTGTTACTTAATGAGTTTAGAAACGTTTACTCTCTAAAAGTCAATCGGTGGGTTAAAACTGAAAACAGTGAATAGTCACTGATTTGCAGTTATAAGTGTACCGCTGAAAATCGCAGTGGTGTGCACCGAAATAATGCCTGATTAAATATAATCGGAAAATCCAATTACGTAATAACAAATGGATATATCCAATTAAATTATATATCCGATGGAAAATACGATCGGTTTTTCGATCAAATTTTATCGGTAACTGCATTTCGTCGGATCAATTTCATCGGATGTACCCATGATTTAAACAGAAAACGTAATCGGAAAAATTAATCATCGGAAACATTACACGAAAAGATCGGCTAAGGTAAAAATAACTAAAATTAAAATATAAATAATGGAGGCATCTACATTGTTTTGTGTTGCAACATTCACTAAGTTTGCTGCACAAAACGGATATAGTTGTCTTCACTACTTATCATACACTGAGAAAAATGTCCGATTGAATATAAGCGGATAATAACAAACGGATATGTCCAATTAAATTGTATATCCGATGAAAAATATGATCGGATTTTCAGTCAAATTTCATCGGATGTATCCATAATTTAATCGGAAAAATTAACCATCGGAAACAATATTTAATTGGTTTATCCGATGAAAATTTTTCTCAGTGTGATAATTCACTGATGAATTTTTAGAGAGTAGATGGAGAGTCACGTTCCACAATCTTCTTTCCCGAGGAACATTTTACTCGACGGCCATTCCGAAACCATTTTGGGCGTTTCCGATCTCTTTCTCGAGTAAAATTTTCCCCGGAGACAATGTCTTGGAACGTAAATCTGAATTTAAATACGCGTTTTTCAACGTATTTAAAAAAATGTTGCAACTATTCTGTCCATTACTGTACACAAATAAATATATAACGAATGTAATAAACGCACTTTGCGTCACACCGTCTAGTTGCGTTATTGTTACGTTCAAGTAACGTTGTTACGTCAAAACGGTGTATATATTCGCGAATACGCCGCCCGGCAATTAATTCCGCGGAGTTTACTTCACGTCAAAGTTGCCGTAAGTTCCGCCGCGTTTCGTTTATGACTAATAGAGATTGCCGGGAAACCGGGTAGGTCTGTAATCGCAATAGGAAAAGAAACGTGAGTTTTTTTTTCATACAGTCGGCGAGTTATCTTTGTTGGCCGAGCTGTAAAGAACCCTTGTTTCGGTCGGCGCTATCAAAATCTGGATAGCGATATATTGCTTCCATCTGCTTTCGATTCTCTTTCGGACGCATCGGCGCTCTCGGTCCGATACGTCCGACTGCTCCCTTGCCGTGCGCTCGTATCGCGTGTACCGCGTCTCCGATTTGCCGTCTGTATCCGCATTTCATTGCTCACATTCATTCCGGGGTCAAGTACAGGCCAGTCGCGTATTCCGGATTTTTCAAAGGGAGATACCGCCGAGAGAGGGAGATCCATCAATTCCCTATTCTTCCTGTCCTGCGGCCGGATGCATAACGAATAAAAGATAAAGGGTGACCTAAGATATGATCTGAATGAAACAGATACCGACGTTCTATTCCAGCTCCCTCGTGTCGACTTTTCCCATGTCGCGTAACGTCGACCGTGCAAACTATTCGTACAAAATGATAAGTTCATGTCCCAGATTAAATTGTTGTTATTAATTGTATATTAAATCTTCTTTTATACACACGGAGAAAATTTTCTCTCAAAATTCATCCTGAAAAACATGTAATCGTGGGACAATACGGCGTTTCGAGGAAACTTATTAAATTTTTTGTTAAATGAAGTTAAATTAAAATGAAAACTTTTATGAGAGTTTACTATTTACTAGCGAAACGTATGGTAGTTCGGAAGACTCTAATAAAAGTTTCCAACTTAATTAATTTAATTTCCAAAACTCTCAAAGTTCTTTGAAACGCCGTGTCGTCCCATTGCATGATTTTCAGGGTAAATTCCGAGAGAAAATTCCCTCCCCGTGCACCTACGAGTCAATACTCGTAGGTGCACGGGGAGGGAATTTTCTCTCGGAATGGTCGTCTTATACAATGTGCACACATATTTGGCGCGAGAGGCTACTTCGCGTTTTGACTGGAGGTAACGTTTGTCTCGATTAAGACCTCTTAGGCGAGGCTTGTAATTATCGTCGGCGCAGCCGTATCGATCCGTGCGAAATCCGTGAAAACGTGATCGGGGATCTTATCCGCGGGCGGCGGATGATTTACGATACGCTCGGACATATCTCCGGCGTTAAACAGGCAGCCAGGACACGAGCTTCGTGCCGCGAAAGAGCCAAGTGTCGGCCGATCACCGATAACGGCGGTCATCAAAGAGCTTTCTAAGATCGCGCGGAGGGGTCAGAGGGCGGGCTGTAACGACGTTTTACAGCGTGTCACGGATAGAGCGATTCGGTATGGCCCTCCGGGGCGGGAGAGGAGAGAGGAGGGGAGATTAAATCCTCGCTCGATTATGCCGTCGAGCAGCGGGGCGGCGGAAACGAAAGGAAAGACGTCCCGTCCCTTATCGCGCGGGATTGGATTTGCCGAGATCTCGTTTATCGTATTAGCCGTTGCCGTGGAATTCCTCGAACGGACGCCCCGTACGAGCCCGTAGCCCAGAAAATCGTCTCAATGACTCGCAATTAGGGGATTCGATTCCTCGAACGGTTTATCCGCGCGGACCTCGGCCCAAGTTAAATCATCCTCCGGCCGGTTGTTGCGTCCGTCGCGCGTCTCGTGTATTTAGCTCGTATACTCGACACTACGGCGTAAAAATATTTCTTCTACACGCACGCGTAGCTTACACGCTTTCGCGAATTCAAGCACGTACGCATGCCTGGCGCGAGCACAAATATCGCCGAGCGCGTGAGTCATGAGAATAATTATATAGAAAACTATTATCCTCGTAAGCATTATCGCGCTGGTTCGCGCGCGCATGCCTACGATTCTAATTAATCACCAGTAAAGCTCTTTATACCCATTGGCGAGATTAAAATCACGTATCTATTTAATTTTTCAATAACAGCCGCGCCGAGATTGATTGCTTCTTGTACGTGTTCTATTATTGTACATTGACATCGTTGTAATCTTCTCCGTTTTCCCTACTCATCCATCATCGTACCGTGGCTCGTATCCTTTTCATTAAAACTCGTATACATATATTAATAGGTCGCTTCTCGTTTTGTAATCTCGTGTTCTTACCACGACAAAAAAAAGGAGGGGGGGGGGGAAGTCGAGTAGAAACCTTTTAAACGAGCGTGGACCGCGCGGAATGGGAATCGCTGCAATCGCTTCTCCCACGTATATAGCTGACTTTTACGATTAGATATCGAGAAACGCTCAACGACTCGCTCCTAGCTACTAGTGGCGATTAGATAGGACAATAATTGCGGAACAATGACCGCCCGTCGGCCGTTAGCACCGTTGCGTTGTATTGCCGTCAAGAGGTCATTGCAAATTGCCTTCGCGAATCGATATCGCTGCTCTCGTAACGACATTGTAACGCGCCGATAATTCCCGATATCGAACAGATACCTGCATATCCCGTTGGACTGCCACTACGTTGCGACACAGAGATACGCGAGTCTGCTGTCGGAAGTAAAGTGGGGTTTACGCGTCTTTCAAAGTCGTGTGAATGTGGAGAATTTTATACGCGAACGCGGTTTCCAACGGGAAAACAAATCGAAGGACTTTGATCGAATCGAAGACCTCCCCTTAAGTCAGAACTGACCTCTTCCTTGATGAAGGCCTATTCTGTATATCGCGCTGTTACATTGGATTGAGAAATTTAAAAGCCATCGCGCTGTAACGAAGACTAATGGATGGACGATAAGTAAATAGCGAGGCTTAAAATGATTTCGATCGCTCAGAGAGGGAGAGAGAGAGAGAGAGGGACGGACGTGCGCAAATTGCCTCTCGCGATGTTAACGTTTTATAAGCGAGCGAGTTTTGCTCGTAAACGGGCGTGCATTCGCTTCCAGCTTGTGCACGAGACGTAATGTCCAATATCGACCAGCGTCGGTAGCTGATAATAGAAAAGTGAAGCGGACAGTTACGGTGAAATGACGTGTTATGGTCATTACGTTAATGACCGACTGGAGAGAGAGAGAGAGGGAGGGAGAGAGAGAGAGAAAGCATATCGAGAGCAATAGCGAGTATTGCACGATTACGGATGATCAAGTAGATTCCATCGCACGTGGGGAATCCACTTTTCGCCTTGTCTGCCTTCGCGAAACCGTTCGATGGCAATTACGGCGAAATATTTAACTGAAACAAGTTATCAGCGCGGTCCACGTTGTTTATTTAATGTTTTTTTTATTGATAAAGAAATGTCGGACAAACAGTAAAGATAACATTGAACACGTCAATATGCTACTTTCAATTAATCTACTTCAATTACATTTTATTAGGCCCATTTCTGTTAATGATAACAATAACATGGAAAAGGTCAGCTCTGCGCTATATGCGATTCTAAAATTGTCTCCTTCTGAGCTTCAAAGAAGAGCGCGTAATCTATAATGTTGTGATTGCTAAATAATACAAAAGCGATGTCAAATGTGTGGTGTATATCGAGCGAAGATCATCGATCAGCTTCTACTAATGTACCCATTGCGATGAGAAGCGACTTGGCTTTTAATTAACTGCGCAGATGCACACAATCTGTCGATTCGCGAATGCAATTAAACCGGAATCCCACGTCATTTCGATGCGAATTAATACAAGCTGTCCGTCTGTCCGTGGCCGCGAAGGCTTTAGCGCTGTTTATTTCTGGACATATCAAATAGGGGGGTTGGGCCTTTGGAGAACGATCCTCTTTAATCAAATAATCCAACATGCAAATGAAGGTTAACGCGCGGCAGCAGAACGGTTCGCCGATTCGGCATTATCGTCGGAGAATTTATCATATCGAAATAGCGTCGAGACCGTCGAATAGCATGACATCGCTTACGTTTCTCGCGATAGCACATAATTCCACGTCACCGATATGTACTTACGCGATCGATAGCGGCGTATTCCGGCCCCATCGGGACGGAAATCCGAGTTGCCGGAGCGGCCGCGCCGTCATGAAATCATAAGTGGACGTCACGTCACGGCATTCTTCGAACATTGAATTAGTGAAAAGGAGATTCCTGGGAACGACGCGGAGATATGTGTGCTGCGATCCCGCGGCATGGTGTCTGGCGATTTCGTGCTGCGATTCGTGAAACACGAACCGCACTTGGGGACCAGGGAGACAGAGAGAGAGAGAGAGAGAGAGAGAGAGAGAGAGAGAGAGAGAGAGAGACAGAGAGATCGAGACGGCGAACCGTCGGAACCGATAATTTAGGAGGGAAGGGACTCGTCTCAGTCCGTCAGATGATCGGTTTTCGCGAATTTATCAAGTCTTGATGTCGCGTTTCCTTCGACAAATCGGTAGAACGACATATATTTGACGGATCGATTTAAACGTACGAACCGAACGCGTGTGAATAACGCGCCCTTTTCCAGTTTTCTGTTAGCAAAGACGACAACGTTATAAATTATTATAAATTACGGCGTTATTTTCACTTTATGGCGAACGCCCGGTTTGGAAGAATACGTCGATCTCGCCGCGTCAACTGCAAAACGGCACGTTTGGCCACAGCGTAGCGCGAAATTTACACAGCTGGCCGAGCGAGTTTCTAGATCGACATTATTCGACGTTAGAACACTCGCGGCGACTCGTCTCGGCCGCTAACTCTTTAAGGTAGTTATTTCGTCAAATCATTTATGTGAGAATTGTTTCCAATTTTTACAGTTTAATTTTTACAACGTGTGAAATAAGGCTAATTAAATTAAAATTGACCGTCTCAAAGTTCTAAAAGAAAATGTTCAAGTTTGCTATGTTACACGAAATATTACGTGTAAAACTCGTTAAAAATATATTGTTACACGTGAAATATTATTTACACATATTATTATGTGTTAAAATGTTAATCTTTGCGTTTGCAAACGCAAATGATGGTATTTTATTATTTTTAAGCTTAACGATGAATGAGATTTGTATGAGAAACAAATATATTATAAAGTAAAATAAAACGAATAACAGGAAAAAAAATCAAAATTATTGACTGTTTCGTTTCAACAATATAAACAGTTAAAACTGAAAAATTGGAAGGATTATGTAGTAGATATGAGTCTAGTGCAAGAGATGTGGCAATAGCGCCTCAAACTATAAATCTTTCGAATTTTTTTTATATTATGTACTAGAAACGACAAAATGCACGCTTCGCGCGCGCAGTTTGTAGTCGAGCATTGTATATTTTCAAGAATTTGTATACATGCAGAGAAAGTATTGTATGCGCAACGTCAATTTAAAATAAAAGGTAATTTATAACTCACTGATACGATTCGCAATAGAAGAGTTGTACTTCGTTAACTATATACGTTAAACTGTAAAAATACAAATATGTATATGGTTATTATAGAATAATTAAGTAAAATCGAAATTATATTTGATATTTGATATTTTTCAAAATAGGTATTTATTAAAACAATTATAGAATACTCACAAAAAGTCTACCTTTTAAATGTAAACTCACAAAATTTTATACTTTCGTTTTTTAACACTTATTCGACTCCTCGTTCGAATCATTTGTATAAATTAAACAAAAACAGAGAACAGATGCTTTATTTTGCACACGTAGCAAATGATATAAAAATGTAAAACACTCACCTCACGATTGTTCCGACGTTGCCCGATGCCTCCCAAGCCTCCTCCTCCTCTTAGATTTCCTTGTTGCACAACACTCGCGAAAATCATCGATCGCGCGAAATTTTCGGCACTCCCGTACGCGATGTGAAATACCGCGAAACGCACGAAATATTATTAACAAATCTCGCGTGACTTTCTGTCACACAAATTACTCAAACTAACACCTTGCGTTTTTAATTCGGAAGAATGGATAAATCACTTTTGAATTGGCGATATAAAACGCAACGCGAGCATCGGAAGCATAATCTGAGGTAAAGAAGTAGTTATAGTTATTAGTCCGCAACGAAACGATATTTTACAATCTTTGTCATTCGATCTAATCCTCGAAACAGATTACGCGAAATCGACAGATAATTAAAAGCGCGGTGCGTAAACGAGATGTAACCGCGACAAAGTACTACGGTTTACACTCATATTTTAGATGAGTTAGGGAGCTTTCCAGCAAGCGACACAAGTCGACACAAATGTCGTTCTGTCTTTCTTCGCATTCAATGAATAATAAAGACAGAATGACACTTGTGTTGACTTGTGTCGCTTGCTGGAAAGCTCCCTTAGTCTCGTGAAATATCAATGTATACGTTGATAAAGAACCGTCGCCTCAACATGCAATTCGTTTCTCGTCACAAGTCGTAGAAACTTAGTAATTACTCAAGGAACGTTACTTGTTACTAATAGAGGTGTGCCAATCAATAGTGTTTTATCCCTGCATTCATCGCAATCGAGTCTTGGAAACCGATAACGCACAAGTAATAACACGCACGGAGCGACTCTCGCTGCTGCCTGCCGGCGCGACGTTCGGCGAACGAGTGAGAACGCGGCGACCTTCGGGCACACGATGGCACGCAAAAACATCGTACGTCACCGCGCCGAGTGAAAAACAACAAAAAAACGTTGAGAATTCGTTGGCCCGCTTAATCGTCGTACGATACCGCGCCGAGTGAAAAACAACAAAAAAACGTTGAGAATTCGTTGGCCTGCCTACGCAATGGAAAATTCCGTACTTAATATTTTATTGTACATTACTTTGTTTCGTGACTGTTGCTACGTTTTGCGTATTATTCCGCGGACTTATTGGTATTGATTAAATTAACGATTAATTCTGTTCAATCGAGAAAATGTTTCGAAACAAAAATCGTTGTTACTTAAATTCTAATTACTAAGATTAGAGATTTTACCTCAATAGTTGGTGTATACAAATGTATATTACTAAATTGCCAATCTTCATTTATTATGGGCAAAAATTATCGAATTATTTACTTTCATAATAATATAAATTGATATTAAATACTTTATTCGAAATAGCATTGCGCGCGCTATTTGGTTTCAATTTATATTTATTCATCATCTTTACACATTAAGATTTTTTTCATGTGAAGAAGATGTAATCTGACGTCGACACTCTGTCAAAATGCATATTACATTATCTCCGCACTGACGGCTACTCGCAGTAGAAAGCCAAGCGAGAATATATACCTTTTTAAAAAGAAGATTAGTTATCGTTGTATCTCATTAGAAAAATAGCAATTTTTTTCATTCTCCTTCACTCAATCAGATATTTAACTTTAACTTCTTTTTCTTTAACTTTTTGTTTAGTCTCTAACATTCTTTAAGTTTATTTTTGCACAACTGTCAAAATTCACATGCGAGCTGAAGCATGACTCGAATCTAAAAGAAAAGTATAGCATATTGCACTTCGAGAAAACCAATCGGCATTGCGAGAGGATTTTTTTTCATTTTCAAATACGACGGTAGCTGTACAACTATTTATCGCTTAACAATTTCCCCCGCGACGAGGGCTCCGACTTTCGATCACCATATAATCCACGTGCGCCCGCACGGATCTTCGGATCCGCAATATCTCTCGCGCACATTCGCGCTAAGCAGACGCTCCTCCAGGACCTCCGGCGAAATGCTCTTTCGGTAAACGAGCGGTTATAAAATTTCCGGAGCGAGAAATAGCGAGACGTGGCGCAGTATCTCGTGCGAAAATCGCTCTCGCGCCCCTGCCGAGCCCGGGCTCGTTAAATCGCGCGCCGGGCGATTTTTCAATCGTGCGCGCGTGTCACTACCTCGGTCTCACGTAGATAAAGGAAACGCGTTTTACGGGCTCGTAAAAACGCCCGCCCGTGAGGGTCGCGCGCGATGTGCCGCGCGAGGGTTGGTGAAAGCCAGGTCGGGGGTGAGTTGCAGCCAGTGTGAGGAGGCCGAAGGCTTACTCCTCACAACGTTCGCCGCTCGCCGCTTCATTTTGCACGAGCCTCGGTCCGGCGGACCTGCGGTTCGACATGGCACGGCGACCAGTTGCGGGGCCCAGGTTTGTTTTGGATTTGAAACTAGGCCGACGGGTCGTTGGCCTCGAACGAATTCCCCTCTTCTTTCCCTCTACCGAGACTCTTCGACTGCCTTTTCTGCCATGTCCCCCCCCCCCTCCCTCCCTCCGTTTGCGCCGTAGCTCCTCCTTTCCTCCTGCCTATGGCTTGGGTTGCGCGAACCCATATCGGCTAACTTACGTTACGGAGCTGATCTTGCACGCGTTGCGTGACCCATACAATCATATGTAAAAGAGAGAGAGAGAGAGAAAGAGGGAGAAAGAGAGAGAGATAGCACGCTCTTTTGAGGCACACGCAGGGACGATGGTAGTTTCGAGGACAAAGACGGTCGGTATTTCGGTACGTTTGATGTTTCTTTCGAGTGGTGGCCTGTGTTTCGCCATGGGCGATGGATGAACTATTTCCTTTACGGGGAATTGGTCTACGAAAGAAAATATCTATAGTTATGGACATATAGTTACTGAATTAAGTGTTCACAATGGAAGTGTGTTCAAAATTCCGAAAAATCGTATCAACTATTAGACGCTATAGAATGATATCCGGGATAGCACATCATTACACACACTCAATGATATTTTTACTTGCCTCCTGGTTATGTCTGCGGATATATATTTTATTGGTAGATTATGTAATCGCGCGAATTTTTTATTTGCCTCCTCAAATTTATTATCTTTATATGGTGCAGATTTATTTTTATTTTTATATTATAGATAGATTATAAAGGATAAGAAGAAAAAATATATATATGACTATCTAGGGCTAAAACAGCAATCATACATATGCAAAAATGTGTAAAACAAGTGTATGTGTGAGCAGAGAGAAGTCTGAGAACTGCCACGGTCGGGTTTTAGGTGATCCTTGAATGCCGTACACCCTCTGTGGACAGTAGAAAACGTGGACATGAACTACGTAGCCAATGTCCACATTTTGCCAAGTGGGTAACGTAAATTTGCACAATTTTGGTCGCCTCCCGCGCTACGGTTAGATCCATGCAATGATCTTGCACTTAAAATAATCTTAAGTTCATGAGCATCGCACAAAAATTATACACTTTAACATCGACACCGTACAATAAACACAACTGAGTTAACGATTAATCGAGACACAATCGTCTGAAAATAATAAAAAATTTAATGTCGCGTATGTATTTTCATTTATAAATTCCGTAAGAAATATATAAACTAGTCGCATTAATAAATCACCGATAAATGCTAATTTAAAGCACCCGATTCAATATTTCGTGTATTATTTCGCGCTTTCAACGTAGAAACAGCCAACAAATACAGGGTGAGTCTTTCCATATCCGACAAAATTTTTGAGAAGGTAGAACGGATCGAGATGAACGGAAAAGTCCTGTATCATTTTGCAATTTTCGTAATAGTTAACGAATAATTAATTATTAAAAATCGTTGTCTTAGACCGGCCTACCGCCCAATTCGAGCGCGTGGCAAGATGTGACCGCCTGGCGATCGATATTGCTATGCGCACATCTCGCCACGCGCTCGAATTGGGCGGTAGGCCGGCCTAAGACAACGATTTTTAATAATTAATTACTCGTTAA
>NW_011967109.1:37404-45322 GCF_000949405.1 Vollenhovia emeryi | reverse complement strand
TTATAAAAAAATAGTTTATACCGAGAGCGCGAGAGCACCGCGTGGAAAAGTCCGTTACACCGTATAAACTATTTATTTTCCACGAGATGCAGTTAGCACCAGAATCAGATCTTTGTGTTTTTAAAAGCACTATATCTGAGGACTCTTTTAGCACTGAATTTGTTCGAGCACTTAATTTTTTTATATCGGTGTAACCGAGGGTGTAACGGACTATACCACGCGGCGCGCGCGCTCTCTCGGTATAAACTATTTATTTTCCACGAAATGCAGTTAGCACCAAAATCAGATCTTTATGTTTTTGAAAGCACTATATCTGAGGACTTTTTTAGCACTGAATTCATTCGAGCACCTAATTTTGTTTATATCGGTGTAACGGACTTTACCACGCGGCGCGCGCGCTCTCGGTATAAACTATTTATTTTCCACGAAATGCAGTTAGCACCAAAATCAGATCTTTGTGTTTTTAAAAGCACTATATCTGAGGACTCTTTTAGCACTGAATTCATTCGAGCATCTAATTTTTTTATATCGGTGTAACGGACTTTACCACGCGGCGCGCGCGCTCTCGGTATAAACTATTTATTTTCCACGAAATGCATGCAGTTAGCACCAAAATCAGATCTTTGTGTTTTTGAAAGCACTATATCTGAGGACTCTTTTAGCACTGAATTCATTCGAACACCTAATTCTCTGACGTCGTTGTAACGCACTTTACCACGCGGCGCGCGCGCTCTCCTGACAAATTATTTATTTTCTAAGGCTATTTGTTAAATATTTCAGGTATGTTTGTGGTTATCGTAAAGCACCTAAGTAGCACTTAATGCTGGCGTATTTATTTTGTATGTAGGGTCACTCCATATATTTTTTGGGGTATGGGGGGTTGCAGCTTAATGGCTATAGCTGGCCCCCCCTCATTTTTTACGTAATTTCCTGCTAAACGGTTTGAGCACTAAAATTCGGACTGCGGCACTAAAATAGCACCTAAATAGCACTAAATTTTTGACCTAGTGCGAACTTGATTTGCGATGGTGGGGGGTCCAGGTTAATAGGGGTTCAATATTGGCCATTTTGATAGAGTATGTAAGTAAGGTGATGTACGAAGTAAGTTGATTTCTTCTTATGTGCCAAAATTCGGGTAGGTTATATTCTTATCACCTTTACATATTTTCGCATATGTACGGGATTAAAAAGACCCCTATTAAATCCCAATCGCGCGCGTTTCAACCCAAATTGAACCTCTTAGAAATCGCGTCGCGGTTTTAACGAAAGACTTGTAGGTTTATTAACAAAAAGTTGAAGTACGGTTAAGTAGGAAAATGGATAGGACTGTACAGCGGAGTACCTACGGGTAGGGATTCGGGTAGGCAGGGGGACATAACTCGATAATTAAGAAGCTGGGTAAAATTATTACAGCAATGTATTGCTATTAAACATAATTGTATTTGCCATTATTTTTAACAAAATACTTTTAATAAAATATACGTTCAATAAAAGACTCTACAAGTTAATATATTTTTAATAAAATGTATTTAATTACACTAAAATAATTATTAGAAGCATTACATTGTAATTTTGTTGTATTTATTTTAAATTTTACAACCTTAGTTGTAGAAATTAGAAAAATGCAATAGTGAATATGCAATCGGATGCACATAATAAGATGGGAGTTGTTGTGCGTTGGTTAAGTTTTTACTTTAAATTTTCTTAAAATTTTTGTAGATTTGATTTACTTTTAAGAGACCGTTAATAAATACATTCAGGATATTTTTTATCCTAAACATACAATATTGCAATATATATATATAACTTTTGCTCTCTGTCTATATTTCAGTATATATTTCAAAATAACTTGTGAAAACAATTAATTAGGTTATAAAAATGTAAAAACAAGTTTATTGTAAAGAAAGGAGGGCCGCCGAGAAGAATTCCGCAGGGGTGGTGGAGGGCCTCTACAAGTTGGTCTATTTTTATCGGATAAAACTTCAAATTAAATCTATAAGAGAGGCATCATTTTATTTATAACCAGAAAAATGCAATTTTTGTTCTGGAGGAGAACAATCTACTAAAAATTTTGTCGGCAAAAAGAGTACAAGTTTGAGATACAAAATTTCGTAAATCTGCGTCACCCACTTGGCAAAATGTGGATATTGGCTACGTAGTTCATGTCCACGTTTTCCAATGTCCACAAAGGTCGAATCGCACTCGAGAATCGCCTAAGACCCGGCCGTGGGCAGCTCTCAGGCTTCTCTCTGGTATGAGTAACGATCTTTCCTTCACTGACATTAAAGCTTTGTGATTACTTAGAAAATGTGCACCCGCCGTAAACGTGAACTTGAAACGTAACAGCACGTCACAACGGGACAGATAAGGGACGAAGAGCAAATTCACAGCTCGTCCCAACTCAACAGCTTATTATTCATTAAGAACCGAAGTTTCGGGGACAGAGGACTCGGCTCCCCGAGCTCTTTGTCGGGCAGGCGTGTATCGCCGATTTAACGAAACAATTTGGGTCGCTTCGACAGCCCCGCATGCCACGTCTTTGTTGTACCAACAGAACTCTGTTTCTCTGAGCCCCTAACGTAGGGCGGCTTTGGCATGCGTGTACGCTATCGCACCACGCACACATGCACATGGTATACAACGCGGCAGTACACACGGGCGCGTTGGCACACATCGCTTGGAGCTGACATTTATAAACACTGTGTCGTAGCGAGGTACACACAGAGGCTTTTCATTCAACCGGAGCCTGATTACGAGAGCTGTGCGAGATATCGGTGAGATGGGGATTGCGAAATCGGACGCGCGGATTTCTCGAGAGAAAAAAGTGGGAGAGCGACAGATGGCGAGGATTTCGAGACTCCACAAAAAAAAGGGAGTTCAAGTGAATTATAAACGGACCACTTGTGAGCAAGATCGTTGCTAACAAGAAATAAATAAATCTAGAGATATCCATAGATTTTCACATGATGCTTTCGGATATAATAATTTAAAAAAATGAGTTTAGGACCTCAAAAGAAGTAAGAAATATGTGTCCGCAAACGTTTTGCTGAAAAAGTATTGACATTTAAATGATTTAAATGTAGAATTTATAAAATTATTATATATCGGGATATCAATTAATACATCTAGTGTTTTTCAACTGTATATATTTTATTACTAGAACGCTGAGAAAAATTTCCATCGGATAAACCTATTAAATAGTGTTTCCGATGGTTAATTTGTCCGATTACGTTTTCCGATGAAATTATGGATACATCCGATGAAATTTATCCAATAAAATTGGCAGTTACCGATTAAATTTGATTGAAAAACCGATCATATTTTTCATCGGATACACAATTTAATCGAATTTACTTATTATGTAATTGGATTATCCGAGTATATTTAATCGGACATTTTTTTTCAGTGAAGCCATCACGTTGAACAAAATTTATAATTTATATTTTCTGCTAATAAAATAGTTAAAACATTATTAATTTATATATATGTAGAATTTGTTTCTTCTTATATCCCGATCATGATTTTATAAAATCCTGTGAAACTTTGCGATGTAAATATCTCAAAGCGTTGCGAGCGTACCCCTGGAAAAATACTCTTACTTCTTTTGAAGTCCTAAATCCACATTTTATTATAAGTTACGGCGTTTCACTCTGTATATC
The DNA here is from genome assembly GCF_000949405.1 of Vollenhovia emeryi. Classification (NCBI taxonomy): domain Eukaryota; kingdom Metazoa; phylum Arthropoda; class Insecta; order Hymenoptera; family Formicidae; genus Vollenhovia; species Vollenhovia emeryi. The sequence goes on along the minus strand of NW_011967109.1, from coordinate 41,663 downwards.
CATATTCTCTCCTCCGAAATAAACGTGCGTAGTGTAGCAAGAGAAAAAACATTTTTCAAGACGTGTAACCCAATTCGAACTGATATTACTACCAGCTGGCGAGACGCCGAACGTCTCGGGATGGCTTTTGAAATTCCGAATGCGGGTAACGGAAATCATGAAAAGGCACGAGCGAAAGTATCCGGTTCGGGAAAATACGATAGAGATCTCTCGACCGACCATTCTTGCGGGGTATAAACGCCGGCGGAAATCTATTCCCTGTTGAATTTAGATGCGCATGCGGGTATAATTTTGCCCGATTACGCGGGTCTCCTTGCGCACCGAGGCGTGCCGGCGTCGCTGTTTTTACAGCCTTTTCATGGCCGACGTAATCGAGCTCTTTCCGCGCGAGACAAATTACGACTCGAAGAAAATCAGGCTAAAGAATTGCGCGCGTAGGCGTACGCTTTTATCGTGCTCGCGCATTCCTTCGCACGTCCGGTCGCGCAAAAAGTCAATAACGACGTTAAAATGCTGATATCGGTGATATCAATCTGCCATAAATTACCCTCGATAAACCATAATCGCGCTCGAGACCGGGATTAATTAACATACGAGCGCGTTCTCACGGGAGATAAAGACATTGGGAGCAAGACACGTCGGTCAGGTCATTATTACTCTGTTACGTGCAATGTGTTTTGTTTTCCTTTCCATCGCGGCGCCAGTGTTTATCTAATCGCTTTTATATCTCGAGACTACTTTTGCCTTGTTGACATTTATAGTGCTAAGTTAAATATTATAAATTGCGCGCGAGTTCTGCGGAAGTTGCGGTCGGCTCGATAACTCGGTTGTCGACACGCGTGTCGCGCCATTTGTTGCGAGGGTAAGGCTTCCTCGTTGAACTAAAAAAAGAAATACCGACAGTTCCTTTTAGGGGCCGTGCCCCGCGAGACAATCGGATCTTCGCGAATGTTTTACAACGATTACGAACTGAGAGGATGATAATCCTACCGGCAACTTCTCCGTGTCGGGGGGAAAATGTCTCGGCGGTGCCGCGAGAAGGGGGACGGTTTTCCTGCGATTCTTGAAATGTTTTCTTTGTCCCGGCGAGCGTTGATCGCCGCCGTTGCGAGGCCCTGTCGCACGAGCGCCCGGCGATAAAAGCGCGCTAATCGCATTAGCGGCTGCGAGGTGCAGCGAACCGCGCGCGTACGCCGTCCTTGGAAAAAGTACTCCGGAGTCTGCTCTCTCCCGGAGTGGAAGAAGGCACCACGCATCTCCGCGCGTGCGAAGCCGCGGCGGATGCTGGGCTTAAGACCGCAAAGTCCTCGCGCCGGTCCCGTCGCGTTCCTCTTTTTCGCGATCGTGACGTCATCGAGACCGGAATGCAAATAACGGTTGGACCACCTACCGGGCTCCATCTCTCTCTCTCTCGGGATCGCCCCGCGTTTCAGCGTGTCAAAGGTCGCGCGGTGCACGCGTATGCCATTTTGTAAACGCGGCTACGCGGGAAAGAGCCATTTACCATCTTTAGAATCTCACTTATTGTCCGGCAGGACACTCCGCGGTATCATCTATTTTCGTAATTGGTACGATGGCATCCTGATGATGGATGATGGCACTTGGAGTGGTCGGCAGATGATAGGATCCAGTCGAAGTACCATGAAAACCAGTCATTGGCGCTGAATCGAAGCCAAGGTCTAGCCTCATCACTCAAACTGGATCCGCGAGACGTGCAGCAGCAGCAGCTTATTCGCGTCACTCCCGTGGAAAAAGAAAAAAAGAAATCGGGCCATTTGATTTGCACTTACCGTTAGGCAATGTTAAGCCACTCGCTGGTGATCGTAACGAAGTGTACATTCGTATTTCCTTTCTTTTTTATTTCGCCCGCAATCGATTTCTTTAAGTGCCGTATTCGTCGTAAAACGTTGGAAAGGAAGTGAAATGGCAGCTAATTTAGCGGGACCTTTCGCGGCGCCATTAACTTTTCGCGTTAACACGCGAGCTAACAAACATACTCTTCCCTCGTACCTTTCGCGGCATCCCGCCTCACTCTCCGCCGAGATCGGGCGCGGTGCAGCAGCACAGAAGAAAGTCGAGTCTCGCGCGGCTACTTAAGTGTACGATGAACGTTAATGAATTCGTATCGGCGGGAATCCGTGTCGCGTATCGCCCTGAGCAGGTAGAATAATCCATTCACAAGTCCCAAATTCGGTGTGTCGCGCGGTAATCTTGTGCAACGTCGCCGTCGTCTCGCCGCGGGTTTCCTTCTACGGCTCGCTTTTATATAAGCGCGACGCGAGGGCCGCGCGTTGTACAATGTGAGCGACGGGATGAGGCAGGAGGTAGAATCGAAAGGATGGCTTCGGCAGCTATCGACCGATCGCTGTTTTGGGCCCTTCACGAGCCCAAGTACAGCACGCCGCGCCAGTCGAGGCGTGTAATAAAACGGGACAGTATCACACCATCGGACATAGGCAACAATCATTTTATACGAGCGGGAAAAAATAAACTGGCCTTCAGCTCCCCCCCTCTCCCCCCCCATAGGCGCGTTTCAATAAACTTCAAGGACTCCTGTCCAAAAGGGTGTGCACGCGCGCGCCTACCTTTGTTTCAAAACGCGCCGAGACTCTCGTTCGTTTCTAAAACCTAATCGGATTACGGCGGTTCGCCATTAAATTTCTGCCACGATTCATGGGACAGCAAAGTCTGACCTTTTCCAATTATTGCGTTTTTTACAGATTGCACATCGGATAAAAAGTGCACCTGTCTATTTCGAGAATTTCCTGAGGTAATTACGCAATTTTCGGAAACAATCGTTACACTTTTTAGGAAAACTTAATCGACATTTCATAATTATCATAAAGAATTATTTAACGCCAGCACATGATTAACCAATGTAGAAAATTGCTAGACGACGCTTGGCTGGAAAATTCTAATTCAAGCAATTCATTGCGGAAAATAGGTACCTCGGCCAGGGTTTGAACCTGGACCTCCCTACATTAATTTTTCTATTGCGATAAATATTACCATATGCCTCGGTGGTCGAATTGGTGAGACGCCCGCCTAGAATGTAGGGAGGTCCAGGTTCAAACCCTGACTGAGGTCACATTTTTCGCAATGAATTTCTTGAACTAAAATTTGCCAGCCAAGCGTCGTTTAGCAATTTTCTACGTTGATTTAATTATGTAATAATTATGTAAGACGAAAATGTGAACGTACGCGAGAAACTAAAAACAAACGGTCTGTCTCCGTGAGAAACACGTCTCATTTGTGCCATCTGTTCTCGCAGAAGTCAGGCACAATACTTCGTAAAGCCTACGGTCTGCCTGTCGTCCAGTTCTTGTCACGAACGCCTTGCGTATGACATATTTATGATAGAGAATGCGAAGCTGTGTTTAAAGATACAGATAGCAGTTCTTATCCGTGTGCTCGGAGCAACTTAGTATAGTGTAACTGTAAGGATATTATTACCAACAATATATCCAACATCTTTCTGTTTCATCGCCGTCTGGAGTGCCAATCTCTATTATGACAAGGTATCCTAACAGTATCTCCATTGAACTTCACACTTTTGTTAAAATTATTCACGCAAAAATGTTAAGTATGTAATTTATTTACGACGTTTCGACCGAATTCGGTCGTAAATAAATTATTGAAACTTTGCCGGTTTGGACGACTACGAGCTTTACATTTCTGTTTAATTTTACCACTGGTGACAATAATGCCCGATATACACTATCCGTGCGCTCACGCTCCGCTCTTTTGTTTGTCTTTTTCCCTCTTTCCCTTCAGTCGCGACTGGAGCGTTGCTTATGGTGCGAATAAATTATAAACAATGAAAGAATATTTGACTCGGACCGTGAGCGGACCGCTATGGGAAAAAGAGACAGCAACCCATTTTGGGGCCCACAATTTAGTAATGGAATTATTTGGAAAAGTTTTGACCGTTTTTTTTTAGTTAAGCAACTTAACATTTCGGTCGGTGCCCCTGGGGATGCTGGAGTGGTTTGATTTACCGACACAGTCGGATACCGTTTTTGCGTTTGTAAATCTTATTATTTGCATTTATGTACAAACTAATACCAGACCCAAGTGTAGAATGCATAGTTGAACATTTTCATATAAAAAACATTGAGATTTGAAGTCTAATTCGTATCGCATTATGTATTACAAATATTGCAATACATAATGCGATACGAATTAGACTTCAAACCTCAATGTTTTTTATATGAAAATGTTCTACTATGCATTCTACACTTGGGTCTGGTATTAGTTTC
>NW_011967109.1:0-35363 GCF_000949405.1 Vollenhovia emeryi | reverse complement strand
CATCCCCTTAAGTGAAAATTATCTTTGCGTTACTGAATAGCGACAGAACTAATTGAGAGAATTGATTAGTGTTACTTAAAAATCTTGGATATAGATAGAATAGCTAATTGCAATTTTTAGTTACGCGGGGTAAAATTCCTAAAAGATTAGAGTTACGAACAATCCAAATAATTCGATTACTAATTGCGGGCCCAAAAGTGGGTTACTAACTGTTTTTTTTTTCTAAGCGCGTGAGCGAACCAATAGCGTGAATCAGGTTTTAGAAGAATCAAGCTCGAAAATGATTTATGTCGATGAAAAGTTTTCCGGTTGATACAGACTGCACTTTTTTTGGCCCTTTGCTTTTAATGTGCTATTTGTTTGCAAATTGCATAGCCGCGCTTTTTCATCGTGTCGATCAGCAATAAATGAGTGTGCAGAGTAATCGCCGGGATTTTTTTAAGCGGCGGTAGTAAATAAATAAATAAGGAGCGCGCAGATATGCGAACCTTTTTACGAAACGACGCAATACAGTATACGTAAATTGCTCGAAATCCGTCGCCCTCGCGGCGCTCTTTGTTCTCGACTCCTCTGAGTTATCGATCGGAAGGAATCGCGTCGTCGCATAGACGAGATCCGAAGACTGCTGCGTGCGACGTCTAAATGGTTTCCTTCTTCTTCGAGGGGGGGACTCGCGACAGTCGATACCTAGCGCAAACACTATAATTTCTTCCGGCCGCGTTCTTATCTTTTGACATTTGTGCGCTGAAACGCGAGTGTCACACGCCCGCCGGAGCGGGAACGTGTTCGAGATTCTGTCACTCGCGATTAGAACACCCACTATTAAAGCTTTCCGATATAGGGGGAAAAAGAACGAGTGGATTTATCCGTATCACTTATACCAGCAATGTTCCGTATTTTTTAGGAGATTTTATCCAAGTTACTTCTATCAGTTTCTTCCTCCCCGTTTCCCTTTTCTTGATCCCCGAGTGATTTTTATAGATCTCCACTTCTCGATCCTCTGCCTCTAATAACACGAGGGTGAGAAGTTTATAATTAAATGTTTCATGAAAGCGTCCGATCGAGTTAGGCAAGAATTTATCTCAATATTCGATCGCCTCTCTCTTTCGCTCGCTTTCACGTGCAGCGCCCATCCCCTTCTTCGCGTTGCATCTTGTCTCGTTTCGTGCCACAGACGGCCGACTCTTTTCTATCTTGCTCCCTTCCCTCTTGGTCCTCTCTCATCATCTCTCAGCCGGCATCGCCGCAGCAGCCGGCTGCATCATCGAGACGCAATTCGAGTTTGACCTTCATTGTGTGCTCCCTGCCATGGGGCTCCGCCGCTCCCACCCACGAGCGAAATGATTATTAAGGTTCGCGTTCGACGTGCAAACACGCCCTTCGAGTTATTTCCTTCGAGACCGATATTAAGGAGTCTCGTTCCACTCGGGGAAAAAAGTCGGTTCGAATATCGCGAGGTCCCGCGCCGATGTAAACTCGCGTGCAAAATTATCGCGCGTACAGTCTATTTCAATAATGTAATACACGCGTAATGTAATTCCATCAATAATTCGATACTCGCAATTAGAGATATAACGCTATCTCGTCGACGTCTAAAGACGAACAATTGGAGAGTAACGGTTTCGCTCATGCGAATCTAATACACAGGCGCGATCGTTTGTTTGCGTACGACTAATTACCGAGATATCGCAGGCATCGCCAGCGTCGTTAGCCGGCTAACGGCAGGCACGTACACGCGATGTCTTGCACATGCAGAATGTTTCGACTTGTAATGCGCGAGGCATCAACGGCCGAGATAAGACGTGGAGAAGGAGGCCCGGTGCTGCATCGCGCGCTACAAAGTATTCGATTCGATCGACCGTGAAGACGCGTGTTCCATCGCTTCGCGGATGAAGGTGGGCGTCGAAGACGGACGCGGTGACACCGCCCGAATGAAGCAAACGAGAATTGCAAGAAGGGCAAACAAAGCGAACGCATTTATCAGCCGCGATAGCGAGACGACGGACAGCGGAGAGGATATATAATGGCACGTCGTCCATACACATCGTTCACGTCGAAGCCAAGGCTGATCGAATGGGACCAATTCGCCACTGTCCGTTTGTATGCTCGCGCGTTATGGGGGACGTTTAAATAAGCGATTAGAAAGCGTTATTCTCGCGACAGCGCTCGTTCAGGATTTATCGTTGCTCCTCGCCCTACGCGCTGCGCGCTCACGACGAGTCGCTTCCCGAAACGCGTTACTGCGGAATGTAACGAGTATCGCTGTCGCACCCAGCACGCTGCGAATGTAGACGTAGACCTTGCGCAACGTTTCTTACGCGCGCGTTAGCAGTGGCGCGTGACGACAGAGCGCGTACCCAGAGAAAAGTATGTTTCAAATCAAACAAATTTGTTTGAATTTTTAAACCTTACTAGACTGTCATTTAATTTCAAAGAAATCATTTCTTTAACCAAAATTTTACTCGATTGAGACTGGAATTTCTAAGAGAATTCATATCTACTTCTTCAAATCGAGCAAATGTTTTGGTGGACGTAAGTAAAAATTTAGTAAATTCAAAGAAATTTGATTCCAACGTATCTCATTTTGTCTAATTTACCTGAATCTTTTTTCTGGATCCGATTTGTCGATCGAACTTTTTTTCTCGTCACTTTCATCCGGCTGGTGAAAATAACGTTTTCTCTCCGTTAACTGGCGCGACAATGAAACCAAAAGCTCAGATAGAAACTCGAAAAATGTGTAATACAGTGACGAAAACGTCTGATCGCACGTTTTATCTTGTTTCCATTTTTATTCAACCTAGAGACCCCTGTAATCAGAGACTGGCCATAAGAGTCAGCCACAAGAGCCATAATTCGTCAAATTCCTGCGAGTGAGAGAGAAACATAGGCTATCTCACTCTTCTACGATCGTTACAAACTTTTTCTTATGATATAATATATTATATTCAAATTACTAGATCGACGGATGGCCAGTCTCTGATTACAGGGTCTCTAATTCAACCTTATATTCATGAGCTTTCGGTGCCGCGGTCACAACGTCAACCTTATCAGCGACAGATGCACTTTTATCAGATCAGTAAGGACGCGCGCAAGACACATTTTCATTCCGCGTTTGTCTTCGTGCTGACCCGTGCTCAAAATTCAAACAAACATTTCTCTGGGCGCGTGATATCGGGCAACTTTGTATATTTATTCTCGTTTTCGCGAGGTTACGAAGGAGGCGTCCCTTTCAAGGTGTTCTTCCCGCTCGAGGCATTCTTTTCCACTTACCGATCGCATGAGAATTGAGATTAGCAGCAATGTTTGTGGTTCGCGATTCGGAACGTACTTCCGGTAGCCCGTCCGTGTTAATTGCCGTCGGCGCGTTTCGCGATATTTAGCGGTTATCGCCGAAAAGTGTAACAGTGTATGCGTGCGTGCGCGAGCGTAAGCGGGATAAAGTGTAAATGAAACGTGGATACAATGGAAGCCACTTTCGACGATTATTTTTTCCGACGGGGGGGAACGAGTGCTGAACTGTCTATCGGATCGTTCGCCTGTTAAATTGGCGGACACGGGCTATGCAAACTGCCGCGCTGATGGACGAGCTATTTTTGCGCGATGGAATTTACGAGATTTGCATTGAAATCACGTCAAGACGAGAGAGCCGTATCGCGTCGCGTGTCAGGCCGAACGAGAGATAAAAAACACGGATCGCGCGGTTTTGCGAGACTTCGTAGCGATAAATATGTATGCAAAGTTTTTGCACGCGAAAAGTCATCAACTGTTTTACAGAAAGATTTGTATCCGCGGCGCCGGAGATGATTTTTCATTGAATTCAAAATGTGTTTTTCACATTTCGTAAAATCGGTGGTAGAGGAAAGTCCCCTATTATGAGATAGGCTTTCAACATTCAAGTTAAAGTGAAAATCTTTTTTCGCAACGTTTACACAATTTAACAATGAACTTTCCACCAGATTTCGCTCCAAGGGCAATAAATTCACGATAGAACCAACAGATGATGCCTATTAATTTAGCAGAAATCCTGCTGTCTCATGTTAGGAACTTGTCTCATAATAAGGTACATTCCTCGGCATTTCGTGACATTAGATGATAAAATTTCCGCCGTATCCAATGAACGCGCTAATCAGAAGAACACACACATTATAAATATCGCGAAACTTATCTGCGAAACAGTTTATTTCGTTGCAATCTCGGGTTATCGATCGTTTCCACCCAAGATTTCTAAGAGTGACTCACTGATTTCACCGTAGCAAATGAGAGTGCTTCTTGAATCATAATGAAACACTGATTAATCATAACCGAGTATCACTGTCCGTTATTTATATCACTTTCACAATATTTTTTTCTCTCGTGTGATTTTATATAACTTTACATGAAGATGCGCTGAATAAGAAACGAAATCTGTTTGAAGGAAAGTAATGAGAATTGCTGAAATTAAAATGTATATAAAATACTTTTATTTATAATCACATAAAGGTTACAATTCTATACAGGAGCAACTGCAAATGAATGTGTGACTCGACGATATTTATCTTTACGTAATACCACGAAAAGTACTGACGTAAAAACAGGCATAAACGCAGAGCGAAGGGTCGGATAAGCCTTATTAACCGTCTGGAACAAAGAGTCTCTCAGGAGTTAATTACGATGCGAAGAACGGCCGTCGGAATAAAGAGAATGCCACGCGGAACGTTGCAAAAAGCACGTAATCAGAAAAAGCGTAATAACGAAAATTGCCGAGCAAGATTATTACAATTATTCCGAAGTTAAATACAATAGCTGGGCTTCGCCAATTCGCGATTGTTACAGTTACAATCGGATAAGAAACCGTCGTGGAAAAGCACTTGCAATATTATCTCATCTGCATAATGAATAAAACAAAATCTTACGCGATTACGTTAAAACTGTAATAAGTGGGAAGCGTGTCGTTTCTCTTTTTTTCACTTTACAAGATGTAATTGCACCGCAGTTACAGATCTAGCTTTCACTATAATGAACCGGGGGGGAAATCAATTATTAAATAATGTGACGATCTCATACGTGGACTAATACTAAAAGTGTGTGCGACTAAAAGACAAATAGCAATGATATAACTAATATTACATAGATGACGAAAGAAAATATACATAAATAGTTGGTTTGAACGGTGTTTAATCGAAGTATTTCCAGCATTTTTCCTCGCGCGACACGTCGATGGGGCGCACTGAGTACCGTCCTCGGTCGAAATCGCTCGGCTTTTCGCGTCAATTCGCGCACAGTTTGCTCGAACAGCACTCGCGCCAGCGACGTGACCAGGCGCGGTCGTGCGACCGCGATTTTCGCGAAAATCGCATCGCGAAAGTGCGGTGCCGGTGCCCGTCGCGGCGCGTACAGCGGAGCCATCCAACAAATCGCAGATGGCTGCCGGAGACCCACTGGCCCAGTTCCACCCAGTTTCGCTTCATCCCCCTGCAACGCTGCACCCTGCTGCATCTTGCGTGACGTCACCAGCCACCCTCAACCACCCACGCTTGTGCAGAGGCCATCCCTTCTGCACCGGCAACGCTCCCACTCTCGCCGAGGTTCTGCCCCCTCCCTTTCGGGGAGGGAAAGAGGTAGGAGGAAAGACTGCAGTTCCTCCCGGTCCTCCAGACGTCCGCTGCTTCCCTTCCGGCGCACCTTTTTTCGCGCCTCCTCCACTTCACTTCTCGCCCTCGTGGATATTCCCGCGCCCTTAAAATTGCACGCGAATGCTTAAAGAGACGGCGCCGCGCGCGGATCGATGCGTCATTTAGAATGCAAACTTCTTCGAGTACGCCCCTCGAGCGCTATCCCCTCCCCCCTCTACCTCGTTTAAAAAGAAACATTTGCCTGTTTCGGGAAATCACCCTTGCTTTATACTCGGCGGGGAAATTGCATTTTTACTGCCGCCTTTTATTGCCGGCGCATAAAAAGGATTATGTCGTCCCCGGCGCGCAATCCGCCATATCGCAATATATTTTTTCGGGTAATTTCGACGCAACGCGCGGACGCGCATATGTCAAACTATCCTCGCGAGGTATGACGCGAGAGTTCTACATCGGCACAGTCGACGATACACTCCACGGAGTACTTTACGCGCGGCAGAAAAATAGGCTGCGGAGGGCTATCGCGCGTACGTGTTTCCATTTTATTGTAATTTATGATAATGATTTAACTTGCTGGCCTTCCTTCGGCTTTTATTCGACTCCGTACGGGAACTCGTTACGCATCGGAGCTTATTTTAGACTCGCGCCTACTCGAACGTTATTGACAGTGCAGATACGATATCTCGGCTTGCATATTTTCCCGATCGTGTAAGGCATGACACGCCATGGGCACGGCCGTGTAAATGAAGAATTAGTACAGATCGAAGATATATATAATACTATCTAGAAAAATACAAGTACACTGATAAGAGCTCTCCCCCCCTCTCTCTCTCTCTTCCTCTTTCTCTCTCGCCTCGTGGCTTCTCGTTCTTATCGTGCGAAGGCGCCACCGTCCAGAAATGAATTCAGTTTTCCCCTTTTGTGTTTTCGAGCGCGACCATCTCAAAAAGTTTCACCATTTTCCTCACCTTGGCTGAGGATATTATTTTTTTGCAATAAATTTTAAAATTAAAATTAATTAGACATTTAACATCCTGCCTTGGCTCTTATTCCTTCGTTCCATGGAATCTGCGATTTCACATCAGAGCCTTGTGAATTTGTTAATTGCTTAGTCATCAGTTTGTTATGAAATATAAAAAAATTGAGTTATCCTATCGGTGATAACCAAAGTGATAATCAAACTGTGTTCAACAATAACGAAAATGACACACATAACTGTTCCTGCCGAAACCCATAGAAAGAAATCCTTTATATAATATATATATATGTATGTATGTACGTATGTATGTATGTATCCGAGTGGAAAAGGATATATTCTGATAGAAGACTTCCTCTTTGGTCGTAGTCATTCATAGTTCTTTAGACAGCCACTTGCGATTTTCGACGTTCTTCCCACAGTAACTCAGGCCACGATCAATGATGATGTCGTGCACCGGGGTAACCATTAAACGCACGCTGTCGATTCTCACACATTCAACATAGATCGTCTCGCATGCTTTCTCCCTCTCTCTCTCTCTTTCTCTCCTTCTCTCTTCTTCCCGAGTCTCCGATTTCCAAAGTCGATCGTGAATCGCCGGGGGTAAACGTTCGTGCGTGCCCGTAAGTCACGCTCATGAACGACTCGCGCTCGCGCTTTTATGCGGCGCGCCGTCAGCAATTGCATACGCGAACATGGAGAGAGGAAAGGGTAAGGGCGGGCGCGTACGTGCGTGCGACGCGTAGCTCTTAATGAAATTGGTGGACGACGGTGCACAAAGAGCGAGCAGGAGAGAGAGAGAGAGAGAGAGAGAGGAGCCCAGGGAAATGAGGCACGGAGAGCGCGAATCGCGGGGCAGGGGAGGCTGATTTACGATGGGACGTGTGTGTTTTAAGCCGGTTGCATACGGGAGCGTGGAATGTGCGCTTTTTATGGTCGAGAAGAATGGCCAAGGTATATAAAGGCGCATGGGGCATTGAAATTCGGCGCTCTTTTATGCGTGCACGCCAGTGGTCGACCGACTGACTGGGTTGGTTGCTTCGGTTGTACCATATATTTCTCTCTCTCTTTCTCTTTCGCGTTATCTTTCTGCCTCCCTTCCTTCCCTCTCTCCCTTCCCTCTCTCTCTCTCTCTCTCTCTCTCTCTCTCTCTTGCTTGCGTAGATACGCCTTTTGAGGGATCGGCACGCTCATTGCGCATCACCAGTAACGCCGTCGAACAACAGAAACCGGTACGCTATCAAAAGCGAGATGCGCGTGCACCGGTGCAAGGACGCCGCAGAATCGGGCAAAGTGCAGGACTCCAAATGCATAGGGCCGAACTGTGAAAAGCATGGGGGGGACGTTCCCAGGACACGGTACCGGAGCAGACCCGGCCGCCGGTTGTCGAGGCCCGCTTTCGAATAAACGATCTCGCGATTTAACTTGCGCAATTAGAATAAATAACTTTCGAATGGGGGACCTGAGGGAAAGCCAAGGTACTGTCGCACAATTAAGACGGTCTGTCTCTGAAAAGAGCATATCGTACTATAAACCATCTAATGACTCCTACGAAGTAGCGCGGCATTGTTATCGTCAGATTAGTGTCGCTATAACTCGACGTATACAGAATTTGAGGAGTAGAAACTTTAGAAGGCTTTATTCGAAGAGCTTTATCGAACATTTCCGTTTTTCCCCATTTGTTTTTTATGTATTTCAATAAGCACGCGAATTATGTTTTTGGAGATTTTTAATACTGCGTCCTGCAAATAATTGATGCGGCTCAGTATCATAAAGGTCGCCCACCAAAAAGTGGTTTACAACCGTCCCGGGGCGAGCTCTTATATTTTATTTATCACTCGGGGGAGATCGCCTCGTGCTTCCCCCTTCATATCGCTAATACAACAATCGCAAAGGCCGCGCAGATGCAATTCGCATGTACGCAGCGACACGTGGAGAGAACCTCCGTTCCAATCAAGCTGCGGATGGCGTAGGCGATAAGTGAGGAGGGGAGGCAGAGCGAAAATCAGCATGGTGCGCACCGTGTGTACGACCGGAGTTATAACCGGACGGCGATGGCGCAACGTGTGTGTCACTGGGTCACTATATTTCACGGCCATGAATGGTTAAGATCCTTTCAGCGAGAGATGCAGAGACGCCGCTCGCCTCTCGCGTTTATCTCGCTCTCCACGAGCCGGGCTATAAAAGGGGCGGGGCAATTTCGCGAACCCCATGAGCCCTGACTTCGACACGACGCGTACATCTGCGCCTGTGAGGAGAGAAGAAGAGAGAGAGAGAGAGAAGACGAGCAAGAGCTCGCCGAGCGGATTACAGAGGGTCGTATGTCCTCGCGATTACATCCGCGCTTCCATTGTATATCCGGTTTACTCAACTACGCGCGCGAAACTATCGCGTGCGTTACGCATATCGAATAATGTACGAATACGAGTAAGATGTTTGTTATCGTGACGAGGACCCCTCGTCCCCGCATATGGTGCGCGTCTCGCGACGCGGTCTCGGCTCGAGAAATATATAAACTATGCCGAACATGAAATAGCTGTTGCATCGGATGTTCTCTCTGCATCTGATCGTATCGGGAGAAGATACCGAAAATAATCTATTATTTACAACTTGACTTCGCCGCGCGCTCTCGTCAAGCGGAATACTTTATGTCGCCTTGAAGAACGCCTTGAGACGCGCGACGGGACCGAAAATACTTGGCGAATCGTTCGCATCGACGTTTATTTCTGCGATACTAGATCGGAGAAAATGAGGTGTAACGTATTATAACAATAAGTAATATCTATATGTGATTTCGGGGGACACTCGGTAGAAATGGCAATTTATAACTCGTATAAATGCGGCGTGTGTTTAACTTATCTGACATTAACGTCTTGAAAGCTTTAAAATTTTATTCGACATGTGTTTCGCCGGTTTTCACCGTGTCACGGTTTGCGCAAGACATGCGGGGATAATTATGCAATTTGCGTGGACGTTATATTATACAGGTACCGGTAACAAAGTGCAAAATCGAGTCTCGGCGATATGCTGGCGCGCCGACGGCACCTTCCAGCGCGTATAATAAATATCCAGCGTGTAATTGCGAGTGGGATCCGAAACGCGGCAAAGCAGAATCGCGAGGCGAGGTGACCCACATAAACTCGCCGCAGATGCGCTCGTTACGCGCGCAACCTAATTTAAATTTGTTTAAAGACCGCTGTTTTATTAGCCGCATCGCTTTTCACCGTACCATCCGGGAGCGAATAATGCTCGGCGAGCCGAGCGGGAGCCTTTGTCCGAAACGCCCGCGTTCTTCGACGACGCCCTAATTTTTTCGCAGCGAAATACGCACGCGTGGGGCGCATCGCGGTTTTCAGGACCGCGCGAGCGTTTCTCAAGATCACAGATGACGCACCTCGGTAGATATTTCGCGCGTCGCATCTCAGCGGAATTCGCACGAGATTTGTGTGTGTGTGTGTGATCGGAAGTGCGTCGTCCAATATTTCTCTATGATACAGCGTATCTCTGTGGTATCATCGACGGTGCCTTTTTATCTCTCTTTCTCGTCTCCCTTCCTTTCTTCGCCTCCCTGTGCGCCTCCCTACGAAAGTACACGCGCGCCAGCGGGACCGCGCCACGGCCGAACAAAGAAGAGGCATAAATAATCCGGAGTTTCCAGCGGGCGTACCGATAATTAGATTCCAAGGACCGCCTATTTTGGCCGAAAGTTACGTTAGAAGAAGAATCTACGGCTTCTCATCCCGTCCCCATCCTTCCCAGATTCACTCCTCTTTTCCCCCTTCGTCCCTTTCCCTCTTCCAACGTTCACCCGACCCACTTTTGTCTCCTGATGCCCCCCCCCCTCTCTCTCTCACTCTCTCATTTCAATTAAAGATTGAACTAACTTGAACAATCTCAGTTATCGATGGGATTGGATTGTAAGTGGCGATTAATACTTATTGTTAGAAGAAAGTTCCTTATTATGAGATGGGCGTGTAATGCGAGATAGCAGGTTTCCAACGTCCAAATTCAATTACAAATATTTCTTAGCGATGATTCACCTCAAGAGCAATAAATTCATGGTGGAACCAATAGATGATGCTTGTTAATTTAACAGAAACCCCGCTATTTCATATTATGAACTTGTCTCGTAATAGGGGTCTTTCCGCTACTGATTCGGTCATAATTTTTTCATACGTTATCGATGTGGAGAATTTAAAAGAAATATTTGCAAGTTGTAACAAAATATTGACAGCATTGCTATGTGACGTTAGAAGCTTCACATTTCCTTCATTTTTATCCATAAGGTAATAAATTTAATGCTACTTATTGAGAATTAAACGATTGATGTGAAGAGGCGTATAAATCTCTGTAAATAGCATTGTGTGTTTCTTAGAAACAAGATATATAACGAAAACAAATACCAAATTCAAGTAGTAGACGTCTCTACGAGAGACTGCATCTTCAAGTCTTGCCGAAATCTTTTTTTCTAATGCAAGATAAGTGACTGAATTATTTTACATACATTATATTATTTTTGATTAAAATAATATTGGTATTTAAATTTTTGTGTACGTATAATTATCTTTTAATCGTACATAGAAACTTGTGAGGAGAATTATAATCGACAATCAGATTAATAATTATAAATGGTGATTGACTTAACTATAGACGTTTGTAAACTTGATAAAATATGACTGGAGAAAATCTTATAAGTCGCCAGAAGTAATTAAAAACTTCAGAAGATTACTTGACCAGGTCTGGCAAATTTTTATGTTTAAACTCACGACGTTTCGACCATGGTTTGTGGTCATTTTCAAGTGATAATTGTGTCAGTAAATCCGTATGGCAAATCAAAAGAACTGATCTTAATTTCACGAACGACAGAACATGCACAATTATCACTTGAAAATGACCACAAACCATGGTCGAAACGTCGTGAGTTTAAACATAAAAATTTGCCAGACCTGGTCAAGTAATGTTCTCAAGTTGTTGATGAAATATGTTGGGGATAAGAATGAGACTTTCATTCTCATATTTGTGATTGTCACGTAGAGAAACCTATTAATACTAGATTCAATATTGAATTTATCTATTTATTAACGAACATCTGGTTTTAAAAGTCCAAAACATCTGCTTCTAACTTGGGATACATTACAAACCTACCGATAGACAACCATATTTAAGATTATTCATATCGCACGTTTTTGATAACGGCCCGAAACTCCGAGCCCACTAGTCACGTACGAAATTACGAGACTACTTTCTCGAGGAAAAGAAGGAAATAGCTACGCTGGAAAAATACTTATCTCGAGAAACAATTGGCCATAAAGATTATCTACCGTTGTGTATAAATTCAGTGGAAACGGAGAGCTGTCATCAGTCTATCTCGAATTGTTGGAAGTAACACGAGTTCGAAAACACCAAGAATGGCCCACATCGTAGCTTTCCTCTTCCTCGTCGTAGCAGTTGCTACCATCAGTAAGTTGAACACAATAATCAATAAAATTGTTAAATATCGAAATTTCACCTGTAAATGATGGAGTTTTATCTAGCTACATCAGAGTGTCAAGTGTTAGATTGGTGCGTAAGATGGTGTAATAATAATCGTATACTCTACTTATATACATAAATAATTGTATCTATAATGTTAAATGTAATGTAAAATTACAAACAAAATCATTATGACGTCAAAATAAGAATATAGCCACTAGCCTCGCAACATTCTTTTTTTGTTTAAAAAGAAATCTTTTAACCCCTCTTTAAAAGAATTTCGTATTTGCCGTTCCAGAAACAAGTTTATTTATAATACAGAATCTAATAAGAAAAAACAAAATTTTGTATATTAATGTAACAATAGATAAAATTGTGTAGATGTTTGAAGTGTGGTATAATGAAGGATTGGCTGAAAATATATTAGTTTTAAAAGTATAAATGTATAGAAATGTATTTAGAAAAAAATGGGATTCAAGGTGGACAAGAATGTTTCGCTCGCTGCAGAGTCGCGTCTTTTTCTTTTGAACGCTCGAGAACTTCTGCCCTAGTCGATAGTCTTTGTCTGGACAAATAGCTCGGCATTCTACGACCTCCTAATCTAAATATTTCTAGAAGGATATTGCGCGAAACAAACAGGCTGAGCTAATAAACGTCCGTCTATACGTTATAAATTCAAAATTTCGTATCTACATATAATAAGCCGACAGCAAGACTACTGGTAGCCATTTTATGGAACCCGCTGCAGGAAATATATTTTTGGAGTAATGAATAGAAAAAGCGGAACTAAAGAATGTTTTATATAATATTTTTACAAAAACTTACTACGTAAAGGATAAACAATTGGCTTTTAAATTAATTATATTTGTGTAGGTGCTGCGCCTAATTGCGGTGAAAACGAAGAATATACTACATGTGGTTCAATGTGCCCAGGCACCTGTCTCAAGCCAGTACCTTCTTGCCCAAAAGTCAGTATTGCATCCCCTCTAACGAAAAAAAATTTAAACACTTTTAAATACTCCCATTAAATTGTATTTTAACAAGATTCTCATTCTTTATATAAAAAATTCCCGACGTCAACTAGTTCTTGAAAATAGTTTAGTTAAAAATTATTTATATTTTTAGCAAACAGAATTTATAATATATTTAAATTAATTTTATTTAAATGACACTTTTGTATACTTTATTTTTAATTGTTTTACTTTGTTTTATAGGATGTTTGTGTTATGGGATGCGCATGCAAGGAAAATCATTTTAGAAATGTGCAAAACAAATGTGTACCTTTCCTTCATTGTTACAAAGATTTTATTCGTCCTGAGAGGAATAGAAGACTTTGAAAGTGAATCCAATCGATATTAAAAGCCTTTTCGTAGATTAGTAAACTTGTAACACAGATTTGTACTTACTAATCTGAAAAATTATATTATAATATATAGTTACTGGATTGTTTCATTTTATAAAATTGATACTACTTTTATTATTTTTATTAAAATACATTTTAAATAAAATAAAATAAATTTGGAAATATATTTATTAAATTTGATCATCTTCTACACTGGTAAAAAATATCTTAATCCAAAAAATATTACTTTACTCAAGAAACTTATTTATTAGGTGGCTCCTAATAGCTTATTCATTTAAATTTATAAAATAATAAACAAATTAAAACATGCATTTCTTTAATTTAAGTATATATAAGATATTTATTAAATATCAAACAATAGATCATTTTAAATTAAAAAAATTTTACTTTAATTCTATAAAATGCTTACTAAGATATAAGTTTTACAGCGAAGAAAATTGGATTTCTTATTTGACAAAAACAATGATTTCATTTAATAAATAGTATTCTCTATCTCATGACATCTTTAATTGAATGTGGCAAATGTAATGATTTAAATTAATTTACTTAATATAATACGCAGATTTACTTGAAATTTGATATTTTTATTTAAATAGAATAAATATTTACTTCAGTAAAAAAATTTAAGTAAATCTATTTACTTCGTTTAAAAACATTTTTTGTCGGTATAGAATCCTACATATCCATGAGTTTTTACGAACTTTGTTAATATTAAATCTATCAAATTATTACATATTTTAAATTAAGAAACATGAAATAATATGCATGCAATGTTAAAAATGTAAATGTTATCTTAAAACTCTGTAAAAAATTAGCAGTAAATAATATTCCCTTGCGAGGAACATAAATATGTGTACAATAATTTTAATTACTAATTGTAAGTATATAGAGTTATTTGAAAACATTTTATATAATATTAATATTCAGCGGGAGATATTTAAAACACATATTTGTATATTTTCTAAATAAAGAATCGATCTATATTCGATAAAGAAATCTCAGGAAAAATTTAGGCAACCTCTGGAATAATGAGTAGATATTACGTAAATTATACTTCTGACGGCGATAAGTATTTAATCTTCTGGTAGTCGGTGACTTTAATGTCTGATAGTCCATTGTGTACCAAATAAAACACCATTAAGAATCATATAATTGTTTTCTTACATAATAGTAAAATATCTTTATATAATACAATATCCTTTTTAAGATATCTTTAATCTATGCAAAGCATGTGTATACCATGTGATATACAACAATATGAAAGTTTATATACACTCCCTTCCCTCTCTCTCTCTCTTCCCTCCTCATTGCCTCTTCTCCCTTCTTCTTCGCACCCACTCTGGATCCCGCATTGCAAACTTCGCCAGTGGGAGCAAACAAAGAGCCGCTTCCACCCTTGCAAATGCGTTCAGCATATTTATGGCACCGAAAACTGTCGTACACTTACCGCCAAAAACGCCGTGGTGCGGAGGGTCGAAAGCGGGAGCAAAAACACGAAGGATGACCGAGACTCTCAACGAGATTGACCATTCTCTGGACCGAGAAAGAATAGAACAGCGTCGCAGTCAGATTTGTGGTATTCGAACTGAGATTTGAAATTATTGATTCTCGCCTCTGCTTATCCCCGGCATACCTGTTTTCAAGAAAAATGGTGCTCGATGTATACGATGAAACTACGCATCTGACGCTATTGCGTCATTGCATTGGTCACATAATTTTTTTATTAACAGTGTGTACATAATGTATCTGACAATCAGGAAAATTAAATGAGCAGTGAGCTGCGATACTTCAAAAAAAATTTTGTCAAAATTACATTTTGTATTTTGTTTTACTGTTCGAAATATCGAAAGTTTCGTACACGTTCCAAGTTGGTATAGGGAGGAAATAACGTTGTTACTACTTTTTTATCTCTTTTTTTTTCGACATAAGAGAGACGAATGCGGGAACCGTCGCAATTCGATGCGACAGCCAAGTCGTAAGGAAAAACCGGGAAGACTCTATGAACTGGATAGCGTTCCGTGGTCCTACGTGAAGCCCCACAGAACGAGACTTGCGGTACTTCATTCAGAGGGAGAGAGAGAACGAGAAAGAGAGAGAGAGCGTGGAATAAAGTGGTGGAACTCGAGAACTGCTCCACTTTCAGACAATGGGAGCAGGTAGTCGAAGTGTCCTATCTCTTTCGCGTTCCCGGCTGCGTCCGGCCCTTTTCTCTCGCTCGCGCACTTTTTCGACTCGTAGAAAGGTGCGTTCATAAAAATAGTTACGGCATAATAGGTGTAACGAGGATGGTGGTTGTTACCGCTATACCGGTTGCGGCACCAGGGCGCAATCGTCATAAATTCAACGTGCGAACAGTGCTACAATGCACGTTAAATCATCCTCGATCGCACCTAAAAAGGGCCCTGAGTTATTGCAGCGGTCGAGCGCAACACGTCTGCGTATCGGGTGCATCCCGTTTATCCATTTTCAAAGGGCTATGAGAAATCCAGCCGAGAGGGAGAGAGCGGCAGGGGGAGCAGGAATTAGAATGGGAGGTTGCGAGCACATGTGTGTTTATAGAACGCAATTTACACTTGTGATTTCATTGTAATTCAGTATATGTGGCGCTCGCATTTTTGCGGGCGCGAAAGAATCCAGCCTTGTATAATGCATTGAGAAAATTGCATTCCCCGTGTTATTTCGAGCGTGTAAAATTATTTTCTCATAACCATTGTTGATGAATGAAATTTGCCGAGACTAACGCGCCTAGACGAACTTAACGAGAGATTAAACGGGCATCTCCTCAAGACGAGGCTCGGTATTGATTTTCTTTTCCATGCCGCGAACAGACGTAGCTTTAACAAAGGACCATTAAAATCGGCGATTCTTCACTCTCGGAAACGTCCTTTTTCCTTCCTCTCCTCTTTTTCTTTCCGTATCTCGATCACAAATCTTCCCCTGCCGTCTAGGCCTATTGTTATCCGGTAATAGAAAAACTTTGCAACTCCCGGGATGCTGCGCGTTTTTCTTCCATATACATGCATGCACGCACAATATACGCGAGTCGTCAGACTGGCGATGTGATTTAAACTTGCAAGAAACTGTAAACGTGTTCAGTGGCTTCAATTTATCAATATCGATGCGTTATGCATTTACCAACATTTTTCAACTGCCGTAGAAGTCTGAGAAACAATAGCGTACATGAATAAAAGCGTTCTTAGCTCATAGAATAGTAAAACTATTTATTCCCCAAAAATTAAGTAAAAACATCCTGCGATTTTTTAATTTAATTATAAAGCGTTTACCTTGTCTTTTAAAGCTTTAACGTTTATTGTCGTCGGAAAGAATAGGATTATTAGAAATCCAATATAAACAAGCACGTATAAGAGATTGTAACATATAATTCGCACTTATTATACTCGCAACAAATTTATTTAACATAACTGAAATTATTACTTTTATATCTGTTTTTAATAATTTTTCTTTTTCTTTCCCGTTAATGCTAAAGAATGTCCAGTCTTTACTGAGATTATAGACGGAGATAAATCAGAACGTTTGATGACGCTAATTATCTCGCAAGTGCACTTATGAATATTAATGATGAGGCGAGGCGGCCATTCTGGCGTTTCCTCAGAATTCGTTTCAAATCGTTTCGCGTATCCTCGGGGATGGCATCAAGACAGGTGGAGGGATTGAAAATATGCGCGTTGCTGGAGGAGCGACATTCGACGAGAACAAAAGTGATTCAGTCGTAAACACACTCGCTTCCCACCCTCCCCTTCTCTCGGGGGAGGAAAGGGGATTGAAGGTAGCTTACACGGTGCGCCTACGGGGGTAGCGCACGATATTTCGCCGTTGAAGCTCACCGGGGCCACATTTCTCTTGATTTAGCGAAACAATCCGAGCATCTGAATTTCAAATATGGCGTCTACGTCTCCCGGTAAAACGCAGACCGTGCGGGAGTTTTGCTCATACCACACTTCGGATGACCCGCGAAAGGATCTCGCGCGAATTAGTTCACGAAAGATCCTTTTTCGCACCCTCCGCCGATCCCCTTTCTCTTTCTTCGAAGAAAAGATTTCGCGCAGTTTGTAGGAAGGGTAGCCCCGTCGGAATGTTCTTTATGCCGAGATTCATGTGTATATAAATTAGTTTGATTGCCTAATCAGCAACCAGGCAGCAAGCTGGCAGCAAGCAATGTTATTTATCGTCATTCTGTCAAAATAACGGTTGTTAACGATAATATAATACTATCTAGAGAATAATGAAATTTATAGAGGACAGTCCCCTATTATGAGATAGGATCCTAATATGGGATAGCTGGGTTTCTGTTAAATTAATAGCATCAGCAGTTGATTCCACTATGAATTTATTGCCCTTGGAGCGAAATCTGTTCAGTGGAAAATTCATTGTTAAATTGTGTAATCGCCGCGGAAAAAGATTTGCGATTGAATTTGGGTGTTGAAAACCTGCTGTCTCATATTAGAAACCTATCTCATAATAGAGGACTTTCCTCTATATACATGTATGGAAATATACTCTCTGAAAGTCCATCAGTGGATTGTCACTGAAATCAGTGGATAGTCACTAATTTCCAGTTCTAAGTACATACTACTGAAAATCGCAGTGGTACACTTATAACTGTAAACCAGTGACTATTCACTGTTCTCAGCGAAAATCCACCGATTGACTTTACGGTAAATTGAAATCTTACTCTTTGCAAGATTTGTTATTTGCAATTTCATAGTAAACATGTTTTCTCCCGTGCTCCCTTACACTGATTGTGAGAGAAAAGTCTTTGAAAATTTATTTGTGGCATATAATGTTTGTTTCGCTAAAATAACCATTATTTGAGGCATATAACGTTTATTTCACTGAAATAAACATTATATGCTACAAATAAATTTTCAGAGACTGTTTTCTCAGTGTAGTACTCTTGATTTTTAATCCAATATTTTTTGCGAGATATCAACGCAGAATCGCCAGAGAGCATATTCATCTTCTCTTTTGTTTCACGCGTGCGAATTGCCGCGTCTTGCCCCGAACATCTTTATTCGTGTGTGCTTCTGACGCGTAATGATAGAACGAATTGATGTATCTCGACGAAGCTGTTCCTATTAAGGGCGGATTCGCAATATTGTCGATCGTGTGAGGGATTGCGGGCCATTGAGCAACCGCCTCCCGTGAAAATAATGATCCAATGCCCCCGAGGTTCTTTCGAGGACTGTCGGTCGTGCCACAATTTCGGTGTACCCTCGATATCTCGTACCATCTTCGACGATCGTCCGAAGTCTAGGGCCGCGCGAGACGCAACCGATACAGTTCTCCGAATATCCGTGAGACAACTTCGTTAAGACGTTCACCTCTCACGATCATGTCCGCTCGGATGCGCGATCAATCTTTACCGGCTTCTATCTCCACCTTCACAGTCGCGCGCGTCCTAATTCTTTCAAAGTCACACTCGAATAAGTTGTCGCCTCGTATGCATCTCTCAACCGATTGGAAGTCCTTTCACATTTTACACTTTCCTCGATCCCTGCCTTCGTGGTGAGCGGACGTCCATCCGTGAGCACTCGTGTTTGCCGAATAAAAAGAGGAGCGGCCAAGGTAACTTGTCGACGCGATCAAATATCCGGATGGCAGATAGAATTGTTTGATCGAAAGGCCACTACCGGTAGGTAAATCCGTCCGCCTGTGCCAAATTCGGTCGTTTGCGTCTAATAGCAAAAGGAATTATAAAAAGAGGATGGCACCGGGCCGATAGCCGATAGAACGATCGGAATGGAATTCCACGTGTTCCGAGCGGACGGAATTCTCTTTGCGCACTGAGATCTTTATCAACCAAGCGAGATGTTGACCTTGCGCCTTGGCAAGAAAGTAATGACGCCGTGGCACGTATTGCGCGTTTAGAATTCGCGTGCGGTAGAACGTGCGTAGAGACTGACAGTCAAGGCTACTCAAAAGAAGTGCGACCCGCACTTTACGGAACAATGTCGATTACTCGCGCGACCGATTTCTTTCTGAAGCTACCGAACGCTGGACGAGTCCCCTCTAACGTCTCGCAGGAAGAAATTCCCCGCGTCGCACATAAACATCTAACCCTAATCCTTTCGAGGAAGGACTTTTAATGCTGAAAAACACGCCGACGGACGCCGTGGAGTCGTAGATGCGCGCTAGTGTTCCGCCTCGAGGCGTTCTAGCTTGAGTTTTAGCGTCATCGGTATCTTCTTTTTCTTTTTCATTGCGCGAAATTCGAATTTCGGCTCGAGCCCCTATTTACATCGCCCGTTAAAAATTTTCACATCTCGCACATTTGTGGATCACGCGTTAATCGCGGCACGGACGTGACGCGGCCTTCGGAAGTCCGCACGTGCCGTTTCTGGCGGCCTCAAGGTCGCGATAATTCGCAAGGGGGAACGTAGAAACACAGGATCCTCTTGTGCACGAGCGACAGCTGGGAAGCAGGCAGTCAGGCATGCGGGGCCCCAAGGTCTCTCCTCCTCAGGGCCCCTATTACGCTCCGGCACGCATACCCACATACGCGCGCGCGCGCGCACACACAGCCATTTCCATACGATCCTGTTGTCGGACAAAGAAGCGAGATGGTGCTCCGCTCAACCTTCCGGCGAATTCGCACACGTGCACGTATATAGGTCAAACTACGCAGCGGAACTAGCTTTGCTTCCCGGGTTTAAATAAAAGAGCGCCGCTACCCGGGTCATTATGGCTTTTATTTCGCTTTTATTTTCGGATACGTTGAAAGCGGAGGCAGGGACTGACCCCACCAGTGCCACGAAGCTGTAAAACGAAAACCAC
This sequence comes from Vollenhovia emeryi, assembly GCF_000949405.1. Lineage (NCBI taxonomy): Eukaryota > Metazoa > Arthropoda > Insecta > Hymenoptera > Formicidae > Vollenhovia > Vollenhovia emeryi. The sequence goes on along the minus strand of NW_011967109.1, from coordinate 15,148 downwards.
CAAGTGCTTGACCTTGCGTTTTCGCTAACTAGAGCGGCGACTTCATTACGGAGTTTTTTTATCAATCAGAGATGATTATTAAATGACCGTCTAGTTGCTTGTATTAATTCGCACGCTAGTTAGTTAATTATCGTTTTATTTGACGGTTCTCTATGTCGTTTAGCTACTCGACTGTTTTTTGTTTTAAGTCCTTAAGGGGATGCTGGAGCGATTCTGCACTTTTGCACCTCTTGCACTTGAAACTGTCTGTTTCGTGGAAACATTTGTGTAATATACAAATTAAATGGCTAGCGTGTACAGATCGAAAGCAGCTTACTATTCCAGCTAAATTAAAGAACAACATGGCATCACTGAAACTAAGTTTGTAAGTCTAATAAGAAATAATAGTGATTTTAATTCCGTAAAAGTTTTGCATTTCTACAAAGGCAATTAAAAGATTACCTCTAACAAAGAAATGTCGATAAAACAGACGGCTTTAGGATTTCCTTAACGCGTTTTGTTGTTGCTCCAACAAGTCCGTGCCGCGGCAGAGAACCACCAATTCTTGCTATTCCTCTTGACAAATGCGAGGATACGCCTACGTATACGGGGCGGACGCCTAATTTACCATCCGTGATTTTTGCTCGCGCCCCCCCACGATAAATGTTACGTCGGAGGGCGAAGCGGAATACAGAAAGAAACTCGTCGATGAATCTATATACACGCGTACATAAGCTCTTTCCGTATGACGTATAGCCGTGATTACCCTGATGTAGATCCGTCCGTCCATCCCGGCCCGATAACGCATCGGGAATGTACAGGCCCTTTTCTTCTCTCTCCTCTCTTTCTCCATCTTTTTCCATCGGCGAACGCATCGATCATCGTTGCGCCCACGATTTTTCATCGGACTCCCTTTACCAGAAAAAAAAGCCCATCGAGATTGAAAAGCCATTCCGCCGTCTGGAAATACAAAATGAATGCTTTTTGTCGGGTGCAGCGACGACCATTGTTACCGTCGAGATTCTTTTTGACGTAAACAGTCTGAGCAATTAGTCTGGCGCGAAAAGAAGCGTTTATATCAATAGAGTCCCGACCGTAACGCGATTGCGTGTGAAACGACTATACTATTATAAGTTTAAAAATGTATAAGGTCTTTTCACAGCCGACGATTCTCGAGAGTGAGATTGTCCGATGCCCGCGTAAATTGAAAAGTAATTCTCAACGGTTGCGCACTGTAATTTTCCGACGGATACTCCGGATATTAAAACGAACACTTTGCCTAACGGTGGTTATTAAAAAGAGTTGCGAGGAAGCCCGAGTTTACTCTCTGTCCGATAGAGCTCCATTATCGCTCCATCGCGCTACTTTATTATCGTGCGTGAGATAACCATTTCTCGTGGATTTTCCGTATACTTATCGCGCGATGTGTGACAAAGTAAGGGCAGAAAGGCGGCATCAATTTCCCCCACGGTAAAATAATATAATATACCCGAAGCGCGAAATCCACGACAGTTACGGCGGACGTGGTTTTTTACCGCGCGGCACCGCGAGCGATTTCTCGGCGGTGATTTAGCTGATCGATTCAATTTTATGGCTAGTCCTTTTTCCTCGCAATGTCCCCGCGTCTGCCGTGCACCGACCGTGATGATACTCGGCGTTGGTACACCGGCAAATCGAGGGAGACCCCGGCCATCCGGAAGCACGCGCCGATTCGCCTCAAATCGTCCGTGGCCAGGAATTATTGCCCGAAATTATACGTTTCGCGTGCCGGCTACGTCGGCTCCGACGTGCCGTTTTGTGCCACCACGAGGGCCCTGCGTCACCCCCGCAACCCCCGGCGCGCAACGGTACGCCGCTCCTATGTGACGGCTCTTTCGTTCGAACGAACCCTCCAATCTGACACGATCAGGCACGTGACTCGATACGGGTCTCGTGAAAAACGCCTCGTAGAAAATTGAAGCGTACTCCTACCCCTGCGCCTACCGGTGCGCGCAGCTTGTCGGAAATTCTTGTTTGTCGATGGGACCACCGAACATCTGCCTCTGCCGCTTGGAGAACGCGCACCATTTCCTTCCGGCGTTCGTTATCCCTTTTCGAAAGGTAAAATGTAAACGCCGTGTTACGTTGGCGCCGCCGCGCCGACGATTACGAGCGCGTCTCAATTCTGGCATGCGTTCACAGCTATGCCGTTTTATCCGAATAAAAGCGCACATTTGAGGATTCACGGCTCGGTACCACATTACCGTCATATTTCGCGCTATTCTTGCGGGTTATCTCGGCGTTATATGCATAAGGACGGAAGGAAGGGTAATGCAGCACGGAGACGAGCGCGGCAGCAGATATGAAGGTACATGACTTACAGGGGACACTCCCCGGGTCCCAAGATGGAGAGCCATAAGCCGCTCGTTTCCTCGCGAGAAAGATTCGAGGTGGAATCACCGTCAAAGGCGATGCCGCGGAAGCCGCCGACGTCCCCCGAGATTGATGCCCGTAGGCGAATTTAAAAGTGACAGGGTGAAGGATCGAGGATACTTTCGAAACATCAAGGTAACATATTATGTATAGGGTGATCCGCATTACGGCGAGAATCTCAGAATCTCGAAAAGGTAGGTGGATAAATGTGGGACGGTGTTTAAAATTTTAAATAATTACAAGAGGCATTTTTCTTCCCTGCGAATAACGGCAAATTTGTTAGTCGTGCACGGAGAGAAAAATGTGGCTGCCGTAGCTAAAAACTGCATAGGACAACTAAATTTCAATTGTAAAAGGTGAACGGCTCATACCGGTATTTAGTTGCGACAGCTAAATATTTGGCTACTGCGCCTATTCAGCAAACCGTTTGCTGTGGTTCAGAAATTTGTACGCGAAAAGACCGGCTAAGGCAAAAATAACTAAAATAAAAAGGGAAAATACGGTATATGGATTCACTTAGCAATATAATGGCCACCACTTTGCCAAGGTCCTAAAAAATAGCGTTAAATTTCAATTTGATTTATATCTGAAAAAGGACCGAAAAATATTAATTGTTATTAAAATAAAAATGTTGCCGTATAAATAGTAGGGGCATCTACATTGTTTTGTGTTGCCACATTCATTCAGTTCGCTGCACAAAACGCATATAGTTGTCTCCACTACTTATCATACCAATGTGGGTATGACAACCAAAGATGTGCCAACCCTAATTAGATATGTGGTAACCGTATCGGTCTCTCCGTGTAGTTATGGCAGCAAAATATTTTCAGCAAACTATGATTAGCTACGGTAGCAAACTTTCTTTTCAGTGTGGCCGAACCAAAGAAAATTCTATTGACCAAGCCTAAATTATTCTCCATTTTCCGTAACTGAATTAAATTGCACCCGTGAAACGAGTAATTGAGTCGCTATTGTGCTGATAAAAGATAATGATTAATTACGTTATAACTGGGTGTCCAGATTTAAGTAAGATAACCGCATTTGAAATCGCACATTTTTGTGATACCGTGTACTTCGCCGATATACAGGGTGTACTAAACCCACCGGATATCCTTTTAATCATAAATTCTTTGGAAAATTTCAAGGCGAAAATTCTAATACAAAAATGTCGAGGCTACAATAGTTTTTAAATAATAAGCGATTATGTTCCACAAATGATAGGCCTGAGATTTCGCGCGCTCAGGTTCGGCGACATGACAAGTGATAAGTGTTCCTATGAATGTCGCCCTTTTTAGCACAGTAACACCAGCATAGTAACTTTCATGGAAACCGATATTGGACGACCACTTTGACAGCTGCAACACTTTGAAGTTACAAAATGTTACAAATTTTTACTTGAATTAAATGAAAAGGGGCGATATTCGTAGGAACACTTTTATCAGTCGTCATGTCGCCGTGCCTGAGCGCGCGAAATCTCAGGCCTGCCATTTGTGCGAAATATAATTGTTTATTATTTAAAAACTATTATAGCCTCGACATTTTTGTATTAGAATTTTTCTCTTGAAATTTTTTAAAGAATCTGTAATTAGAAGGGTATCCGGTGGTTTTAGTACACCCTGTATATTCAAGAACAATTTGAAATTAACATTGAATTAACCAAACGTGTTGTATTGCCGCGCATAGTCGGTTCCTTTAATTTGACGTTTGTTTAAACAATGACCACTACTGGATCACGATTTAGATTTCAAAACCTATGATTACGCGAACGAAATGCACCGGAAGGCGCTTCGTTCCACCACGAAATTGTCGAGGCAGCTGAATCCCATCGACTTGCTTCCTCTCGGGTCCCTAAATTCAAGTTCTTTGCTCGAGTAATCTATACTTTGCAATCGGTATCCCCCAATTTCTGTTTGCTACCACTGGGCGACGACTCGGCCGCCCTAGCGGGATCGCCACTATGATATATAGGTAACTCGTAATTACAAGCCATTCGCGTGCCAACAAATTTTTATTGGCTCTCCGTGGCGCCGTTAGATCATTCGCTAGACACGAATTCCTCGTACGTGGAAACGCGCCGCGCATTTTCGTGACGAGGTGCCGTACATTTCACGAGGCCCGTATCGTATCCTCGCATATCGCAGGCACGGTTTTACCCCTGTCCCGTTTGATTTCTTTCGCGATTAATCTCCTCGTTCGACGGAGCCACCCCATCGCCGGGCGAGATACTTTCCGTTATGTCGGGCGTTTAACCCGAATTCGGTTTTAATCGTTTCTCCAAACGCGAGCCCGGCCGGCCGCGGCGGCGAGAACTGCCGAATTCGGCCGATGGCAGAAAGCGGTCACGTAAACGTTCAAGTCGTGAAAGCCTATTGTACACGACTTAAGTTTTCCTTTGCCTCGCCTAAAGGCCTGCGTCCACGACGCTAGAACTTGGTCCGAGTTCTAGTTTCGAGAAGTGTGCAGCCAATCAACTTGCAGCTTTGATGGAACAGCTGGAAGTATATTGGCTACACATTTCTCGAAACTCGGACCACGTTCTAGCATCGTGGACGCAGGCCTTTACGTTTATGACTAGGGCAGACTTAAGCGTTTACGGATCGTTCTCTGCCTTCGTCCGATTGTGTTCACTTTCGTGCCCCGCGTGTCGTCGCGGGAAAAAAAATCCGAGGAGAGAAATTACAGCGCTCACTACACGAGGCGTTTCGTTGCGTGCCGGTTCGATCGCTTAAACATTGTAATGCAGAGGGAGAAAGTCAGGTGTAAGTATCGGCAATTACGTAATGAGGCGCAAGCAAGAAATATCACGGCACGACGTATACTTATACCATTAACGTAATGTATCGTATCTCGCGAATTGCCGTGGCGCGAAAACACGTTGTTACGCACACACATACGCATGTATAGGGGCAAGTAGCTACCGCGCGACGTGGCGGCGGTCCGTTTTCACGGTATTAATGCGATTTTCACGCGATCACGACCTGCGCGACAGCGCGAACTGGTTTGGATGATTAAATACTCGGTGACCGTTGAAGCCGGGTAATTTTCGCCGGCCCGAGGATTCCGGGACAGAAATTGGCGTAATCGTCCGGCTAGAATCCCGTCAACCGGTACCGCAGGCTCGGCGGGGAAGAAAGCTCTCCTGAAAAATTTTATGCAAATGGAGGAGGGGGAGCTCGGACCTTTTTGGGGTCGGCGATTTTGACGCTGCCGGGCAGATCGGGGACTCTCTGCCTCCCACCGAACGTGATTGACAGTACTGCGTAGAACATGCGTCGTCCAACCCCGCTGTCAAAGGAAGAAGCGAGGGGAGGCGAGTTGCCGAGGAGACACGGAGCCGAGTGCGAGAGAGGGAGAGAGAGAGAGAGAAGAGAAGCAGGACAGAGAGAGGGAGGACGAGAGCGGGAGGCAGTGCCAGCAATGGCGGATTGTCGAGGGTCCTTCAACGTTGCCACCCCAGTCATTACTTCGGCATTAACGGGGGATGATTCTCCTTCCCTCCTTCGCGGATTCACCGGTTCATCGAGTGCTCGAGAGGGCCCACGAGAGGCGGACACGCAGCAGGGGGAGGCGGCTCCTCTCTCCGCGGCACGAATGTCGTGCAAAGTTAAATCGGCGGATTTACGAGGGTCTATACCTATATTTCGTTATTTTGCGCCTCTCTGCCCGCGGCGCTGGCTTTTTCTTCCTGTTTCAGCGATTTTAATAACGCGATAATGATGAAGAGTTTCGCAAAAAAGCACTCGGGAGCAGGCGTACGAGCGAAGGAACGCGTAAACAGAACTATTATGTCTATTATGAAACCTTCTGCCTTCCGTTTCCTCCCTTTGCTCGGAGATTCTAAACTCGTTGCTATAGGATTACGTTGAAAGGGTACGTTTCATTTGCATCGCGAACTCGATCCAATAGATGGATCTCTTCTGACCGCGCGGTTGCAGAACGTGCGGCTCGAGTTATTCATTAAATTTAATCCCGCTTGATAAACGTTCTTTATTTTTGATTATGTATTGTTTCACGAGAGCCGTGGGACGATCGACACCGCTTGGGAAGATTTGGCTGCGCATATTGCGTACCGGATTGCCGCAGCTGCTGCGGTTTCCGGGCCTGGTGGCCAGTTGGCCGAATTGTTGCCAAATTGCGTTCTTCCTTCCATCGAGAGCGCACGTGGCAACGCATATGATTTGCATGTAAAACGCATTCTCATCCTCCAAAAATTTATGTTCTCACTGCTGTATTAATCGCAAACTTTTGTCGGCGCTTTTTCCGATAATATCCACCTGGGGCCAACCAAGTACTTGCTTCCTTTCGATATCCACATGTGCCTATACGTTATTTTTATAATAACATTTCGCGTACATTTCGGAATCGCAAACACAAAGTTGTGCTATAAAATCATAAATATTTACTTTTTAGAAAGTGTTACTTTTTACGTATAAATATTGTTTTATATTGTATACCTTTTACTGAATCGAAATGGGAAGAAGATTATAAAAAATAATATCCGACAACATAACGGAGAGTATCCTGAAGCCAGTAAAAATGCTAGAATTCAATGAAATGATATCTTTTACTGTGAAATTCATCTCTCCGATTATCAAAGTAAATTTTTAATAACGTCAGTGTTTTCTTGGCCATGTCTGGCATTTTTAATAATACAAAAAATACCAGATATGATGGTCGAGATAACACTGACGCCACTGTGGGGCAAATCGATAAAATCATGGCCAAAAATCAAATTTTTGAGTTGTATATTTTCGTCTATATACGTTCAGATCTTGTTTACGGATAGTTCTAGAACAAAATTCCGGACCGGGCAGGTATATACCTGCTCTAGGGTCGCCTCGACCAAAGAGGATCAGATAGAGTGGAAGCTGCCATAAGAGCACAATGTTAAATAGCGTGTCCGAGTTTCAGAGCCATCTACCAGCTCAGAGGCCATCCTAATGAAGGTTATCTCTCTCACTCATTGCAGAGTGAGAGAGAGAGAGAGAGAGAGGGCATTGCGTCTCCGAACTGCCAGATGGCATGAATCGCGGTACTCGGCCAGCTTCCACTCTATCTGATCCTCTTTGGCCTCGACATCAGTCGACATTCAGCCTCCGTTCGGTACGCACGAAACAAGTGGGCGCGTCGAAAAATTCTTGCCTGTTTTGAAGTGCTGTGAAACTGAAGAAACTATTTCAATTGGAATTTGACAAAATGGAATCACTTTCTGGAGGTATGTAGAATATATGGTTATGCACAGTTATTGCTCATTTTATGTTTGTAATATTTAAATTTCGCGACAAGTAAACATAAAAAATTTTACACTTTTTTTATCTAAAATTGATTTTCTAATGTAGTTTTAAAAATGTTTTCGCGAGTCTCGACCTTGTTTCGACAAGGAACTGATAGTGTATAGTGTTAAATATAACATATTAAAAAACTGGCTGCTCAGGAGTGCTCAATGAATAGTGAGACTAATTTTTATGGAGGAACGCGTGGCATCATTAGTAGTAATAAATTATTTTAGTATATTTCAAGGCATAACACTGTAAGTGAGAAATTTGAAAATCTGAAATATTAATGGATTTTAAATACATAGTATATAGTTTTGTCAAGTATAAAAATAATTTCTGAATAATGTCATTCAATTTTGTACATGTTTATATTGGTATTTTACAGAGTCTTCCAAATCTTCAAATCTGGAATTGTCAAGAAAAGATGTTTTCTTTATGGTGAAACACAGTATAAAAAATGAACAGAAATTCGTCATTGACGTTTTGAAAGATGCAATTTTCAAAAAAACCGGACATGTGATACAAGTAGACGAGGATGAAAAGTCATTAGGACTGTTATTTGCAAATTTTCGATCGAGATGGACAGCAGCAAATAGAGGCCAAGAAAAATTTTTGAAAAAAAATGAAGAATGGTTGAAGGGCACCGTACAATTTTCAAAATTATCCAATACTGAATGCACAACATCAACATCTGAGGTGATTGTGAAGAATGATAAAAAAGGAACACGTGGGCGACCTTCGCAATCCTTTGCTTCATCCAGCGATAGATCAAAGAGGCGAAAGACTCAAGAAGTACATTCTACTTTATCTACAGAAGAATTGGCGTATGCTGCTCAAATGAGTTTAAGGAGTTCTGGTCAAGTACATGCTGCTCAAGTTCTTAAAGATGTCACGTCAACAAGCCCAACAAGAGCCTCAAAATATATATCTGCTGTTCGGTCACAAAATAAAGTACCTTTAACCCCAGACGAAGCACTTTCTTTAATGATCGAGAAAGGAGAATCAAAGCGCTCTTATCAACTATCAAGAAATGCAGCTAGAGCACATAAATGCAAATTATACCCATCATACCACGAAGTAGAAAAAGCACAAAATCGTTGTTATCCATCAATTGTGTACACAACTGTTAGTGAGTCGTGCGCACAAATTAAACTACAGGCTTTACTTGATCATACCACGTATAGAATTATACAACTTCAGGCTGATGTCATCGATACTCTAAATCCGGAAATTCTGCAAAAATTAGTACTTCACTGTAAATGGGGATGTGATGAAAGCAGCGGTCAAAGTGTTTATAAACAAAAATTTACTGAGGATGGAAAATCTGATGAAAGCATTTTTTATACTTCTCTGGTACCTTTACAATTAATACACAACAATCACGAGACGGATGAAGCAACTATTGTGTGGAAAAATCCTAGACCATCATCTCCTCGATTCTGCAGACCAATACGATTGCAGTTTGTACATGAAGATGTACAGTCAACACGGAAAGAAGTTACCGACATTGAACAGCAGATTGAGGGTCTTGTACCATACGCTACTGAACAAAATGGAAAATCCATTTCAGTAACTTATTGTATGTCATTTACGATGATAGACGGTAAAGTCTGTAACGCAGTAACCGGTACCACTTCTGCACAACGCTGCTTCCTGTGCAAAGCCACCTCTAAAGAATTTAATGACATCGACAACATTATAAAAATGGACATTACTACAGATAATTTAAGATTCGGCATATCTACATTGCATGCGTGGATTCGTTTTTTCGAGTGCTGTTTGCATTTGTCGTATAAGCTAACAACTGAAAAGTGGCAAGCTCGTCAAGAGGAAGTGAAAAAGAATGTGAAAATACGCAAGGAAGAAATACAGACTCAATTTAAGATAAAACTGGGGCTTATCGTTGATCGACCAAAGCCAGGATATGGCAGCTCTAACGATGGAAATACAGCACGCCGCTTTTTCGAAAATGTTGCCATATCTGCTGAAATAACAGGAGTCGAGGAAAATTTAATTCACCGATTTCATGTTATTTTGCAGGTAATTTCGAGCGGGTATGATATAGACGATGAAAAATTCAAAGACTATTGTGTAAATACTGCCCGTTTATTCGTTGCTTTATATCCGTGGTATTACATGCCTACATCTGTACATAAAGTGTTGATCCACGGAGCAGAAATGGTAAAATATGCCCTTTTACCGATCGGACAACTTTCTGAAGACGCCCAAGAGTCACGCAATAAGGACATTAAAAACTTCAGATTACATCATTCAAGAAAATGCTCTAGAGAATCGAATATGAGAGACATTTTTAATAGGCTCTTAGTAACATCAGATCCATTTCTCTCGAGCATCAGGAAATTGCCCCAGAGACCGGCAAAATCCCTACATCAAGAAGCTATACAATTGTTAAAACAACCTGAAGTCACCAGACAAGAGACAAGGAACGATTTCGATTTAGATACAAGTTGGTCAACATCAGAATCCGAATCGAATGATTCGAACATTGACGAATATGACATACATGATTTTTGTTATTAGGAGTAAATAAAGAATTACATAACATATACATGACTTAATCTTTTACCACTTTACTTATATCAAGTTACTCCATAATAAATGCATAAATTTAAAAAAAACGAATAAAATTAAAATTACAAATTTCTGTTTTTTTTATAATATCAATTTTACAATACTTTTACGATGTTTTTGCTGTAATTTAACTCCTGAATCGTAAGCAATGACTTCGAAAACCAAATTACATGAGATTTCACTTCATACTTTCAACGTATGAACAGTTCTGGCCGCCATTTTGGATCCGCCATTTTGAATTTTGAAAATCTGACCTCAGATTCGTAATCAGCGACCTCGAAAACCCTCGTACAGGTAATTTGGGATTTTTGGCCACGAAATCGGGACTTTGCCCCACTGTGACTGCTGGCGACATTGAAGAATATTTTTATTAGTTAAATTTTTAATATCCTCTTGGCGGTCCCGGCCGAAACGACATTCCTGTCTCGCAAGTGACATTAAAGGCAAAATTATAGAAGCCTCCGTCAGTCCTTCGTGGAAGTCCAGTTGTGTCACTCATCAATCTACGCAGTTATAAGAGCGCTCGCTTACTCGCGTTCAAACGTCAACGGGCTCGATACGTTTGGCTCGTTCTCCTTTCACAGAGTCTTCTCAGCCTCTCCACGGGTACGTAACGAAAGAGTCGCGATTAGTAACGCCTCTGCGAAGACGATGGATTGTTGACCGGTGCAGTAAAACGACGCCAGATACGCGCGAACATTTCGCAAGCAGACGTCAAGTAAGGTCCTTGGGCCCCATTCTGGACATATGTTCTGTTCCTTCGGTGGCAGATATACGCGGTGGCTGTAATGTTCGCAGGTGAAAGGCTGCGAAAATGTCAAATTGCAAACACGATCCGCAATAACTTCCTTGTTTAGCGCTAAATCGATCGCGGGATCGAGCGCGCTCAAATAAAACATTTCGCGGTAATCGGTTGCATCGATTGCATCTCATGTTGCAAGATTGATCATTGATTGATCGTCACTCGAGTCGATCACAATCGCGCAATGATAAATATTTTCAATTGAGAAGCGCCAAAGTCTCGGATACTTGCTAGTAATTTATAATTTACAATTTTTATAATTGATATTTCTTTCTTTCTTTCTTACTCAAGTTCCGAAACTAATTGTTTTAATAGAATTGTTTTTACATATTTCAAAAAATAAAAAAAGTACGCAGAGAACAGTCTCTCAAAGATCATGTTCTTAATTAAGTCTTAATTAATATATCGTTTTAGTTTAAAAGAATTTGGAAGGACAGTTTAAAGGAAGAAAAATCATACAACAGAAAATAATGTATATTTGTACAACAGTAAAGAACAACAAGTGTTTAATTCTCAATTAAGCGGCAGAAGAAATGGAGTCGACGAGCGATGATATAAGCGGGCACTTCGGTGTAAATCTCGATTACGTAATTATCGCATGAAAATTCGAGAGAACTGCGCAGAAATTTTCGGAAATAAATATTACGATTGGCCTTGATCGTGCAACTCCGTTGGCCCACGTTGTCAGTTGCCGCCTGTGATCGTATCCATCTGATTACACAACCATGTACGGGCCCATGCGATTTCGTTGACAGTATCGCCTACGCATCGGCCGATAACAACTATACGAACTATATGGACTCACGCGAGTAGCTAACAATTTTATGTCTACACGCTTGCCACGAAACACCGGCCGTTTGCCACGAAGCATCACGAGAGTCGAGATTTTCGGAAGTTGCCACAAAAAGACAATATGATATAATATAACGTGACATCACGTATACACGTTATGTCATACCGCATTGTGTGAGTTGATAAAAGTGCCGGTACTTGCGAGGCCAGGTTTTTCATTTTCTGGTTAACTGTCAACTAGAAGTTAGTCGATTCTCTGTCTCTCCTTAGATAATAATGTAAAAAAAGGTAGAGAGTCGACTAACCTCTGGTTAACAGAAGATGTAAATTAAGTTTCCAAATGGACAATTTAAATTACGGAAAGCAATGTTGGTCGTTGAGATGTTAAAAAGAAAATATGTGAGCAATGTGAACCAACACCCAGTTGAAAGTGGTGAAAAATTATGTACGTGTTCCGAGAAGAGGGTCGCTTTCGCAGACCGAAACGTGCAATTGTATTGCGATGTTATGTGATTTCTAACATAAAAAATTGATTGATACCATTATACATAATTTTTCACCACTTTCAACTGGGTGTCGGCTCACGTTGTCTATATGTTTTCTTCTTAACGTCTCAACGACCAACATTGTTTTCCGTACTTTAAGTTCTCTAGTCAACAGTTAACCAGAAAACGAAAAACTGGGCCTAAGTGTTTAAGTTTCGAAGAGCAAACGCTTGAGATTGACAATACATAAAATTTCGGTGCTAGATTCTCGTTATCAATCTCTCTCGAGTCATCTCGTGGTTTAATGTACACGGCGGAGAATAACGGGGTATTACAGCAACATAGAGACGTGTCGAAAATGCGCGAGAGACGTTGATCACGTTGTGCGGCATGGACTAACGTTTACCTGCATGACGCTATATCGCTGATGGCGTTTAACGCCGCCGGATCGGTGCAACGTCCGCAGGCGGCCACCAACTAGTTCAAGGAGAAAGAACATTGGCTTCGGAGCCAAGAGTTTTCACGCTCCGTAGCCGTTTATAGCCATCCTGTGTACGCTACTGCCACGATAAACTTGTCGCTCTCTCTTTTCCTTGCTTCTTCGGCACCGCGTATCGCCGTTTCGCTGTACGCCCTGCTAAAATCAGCCGTTTATTTCGCCATTTTACGAGAGCGTAACGCGCGCGACTTTGCATTTTGGGCAGAGGCCGGCGCCGAATTGAGCTCGAAACATTTGGAGCAGGGGAAAGAATGAGGCGCGGGAGACTGAAACATTTTACGCTGCCGAGCATCATTGTTCTTTCGACAAAAGATAGTGACTCGATACAGAGGAAGTTAATTAAGGGGCTCTCTTACCGGACCAATGTACGCATTCATCGCGTTGATTAACCGCGTCAATTATTCACCGGCGAATTCTGCAGCGGAGACGCCGTCGAATATGTACGCGAATATGTAGGCACCGGTTAGACTGCGAACCACCCCTCGGCGTGTATCACCGCAGGTGGAACCGCGGAGGAGAGACGCGGTCGTGTTTCCCTGGCAACTGGGAGAGCCGCGCTTGGACTCTCGGGGTCCGCGCAACGCGGAACCGAGCTCGTAAACCGCGTATGATCGGCTTTAACGGAAGGTTAATGCGTCGCGACGTGTAATCGAACGCCGTTGGGATAAAAACTGACTAATCCCCGGTTCCTCGATCATTCGATCCCTCTCGAGGGGACGTGCAGCGGCCATCACGTCGACTGAAAGCTCCGTCATACATTCTAATCCGTCGTTTCGTGGCGTACGTCGAAAAAAAGAAATGAAACGGACTCGGTATATCTTACGTATTACGTGGATTTAAACAATCGCACGGTTCCTCCTCTCTTCGCCCGATGTCACATCCGATCGCGCGGGGGCGAGACGAGATTACCGTCGCGAATGATACACGGCGCCGTGAGAGGAATCCTCCGTGCTCGCGTGTTTCCGTGGCAACCGTAAACAGGCGCTCCGAAATTTTATTTGCGACCACCGCCGTGTCGCAAGGCAGGTGGGTCACCCCTTTTACGATCCGCACGTGGATTCATCGGGGTTGCCTCGCAGCCTACCCTCTGTCCGACCCTCCCATCCCTCCTCGAGCTTTCGTCACGGGCACGTTTAGCTATCGGCCTCGATTAATTTCCAATGGATGCTCGTAAAGCGTTTTACTGGCCATCGTACGTGCCGATAGAGCCCGCAAAAAGAGATATATTCGTCGGCTGCGCTTCCGCTGCGATACGGGCGCAGATCTCGGAGAGGACTTCCTCGTTTTCTCGAATAGAAACGACCGCAATCTCCGTAATGGAGAGGAATCCGTCGGCGTCCGGAGGCGTCCGCTAGTAAATTGTCTCGTGCGAAAGACTGTTGCGTTCAATTCGTGTTTTTTTTTCCAAGAATGAAATGACCGGAGAATCCTAGGCCTTTCGTCCATTTTAACTGGACTCTGTTTTCAGTTCTCCATTAGGTAACTTTTGTTTTGTAATTCTATTTGTTTTTGTGTTCGGCTCCTCTTATATGACTATTACTTATAATCAGTTTTTCTACTAGAGTATTTCAATGTTTTACATACATCTGAGATTTGTATACTTGTTACTGAAAAATAAGATTCCATGAAATAGTTAACAAACATCAGCCATGAAATTAACATTTTGGATTTGTATTATGAAAATTTTCAATTAATTTATAAGCGCTGACATTTTCTTTCATTTTTTTCCTCTATCAATCAGTCGTATAAGTCAGGGTTTCTTTATAGTACTTTAAGACGTTCTTTGGAAGAGAAACTATTCTATAGTTCCTATATTGGTTTTGGCGGAGTAGGAAGCGTGCATTTATCGCCGGATGCACTGACAGCTTCGAGATTCTCACATCGAATAAATAGTTGGGATTTCTCGCAATAGAGAGACGACCCGATGACGCACCGATATTCATAGAACGTTACATGATATTGGCGTTTCCGCGATAAAGATAATGCACACAGGGCGATAAACCATCGCAAAGATAAATAAACGAATTTGGGAATCGGCGATTCAGAAATAACAGAATATAAAACAGTGAGAGAACAACATGAGACAGAAGGTTAAAAAATACTAGTACAATAAGATAATATCGTAAAACAATTGAAAATTTTTATACTTCATAGTATATCCCTTTCTAAAGCGTCGTCTACAATAGGTGGAGTAAGCTTGGCGTAAGAAGTAAGAGTAGGCGTAAAGGCTGGTCTACAGCGTGGTCTACAATGGCAGTAGGAGTAGTGGATTAAGGCTGTAAGATGTCGGAGTAAGCTCGTGTTTCCGGTG
>NW_011967108.1:374368-382324 GCF_000949405.1 Vollenhovia emeryi | reverse complement strand
AGGTCAAGAAAAATCGTAGGAAAATTTTAAAGAAAGCATTTTGTAGGTAAAATGTCGTAGATTGTGGAACTTGTATCAAATTTGTCGAGAGAAATTTTTTTATCGAACTACAGTGTGTCAAAAATACGTAATTTTAAGGAACAAAACAATGTATTCTTTTTTAAAGCACAGAACGAGGAAGATGAATATATCGAAATATATCATTGACAGAGTTTTAAAGTTGAAACTTCAAGCTTTAAAATGCTTTTTTAATTTTGTGTCTACGATTATTTTTCGCCGAGTTTCAGTGGTTTGAAAATAGCCCAATTTTTAGGGTATGAAAAGTGTTCCCTTTTTTTTTTTTTGAGTAGTGTATGAATTCAAACGAATTCGTTCTTTGCTTTGCCAGGGAGATAGTGAGATATCGAAAAGGTAAGTTCTCTGTATTAAAAAATCAAAAAGTGTCCAATACAAAATCTTGTACCATAAAGTTAGATTGTGATTACTTTTTACAGGACAATAATAAGTAATACCAAAAAGAAAAACACATACCATAACTAAATGATTCTTTAAAATCTTCATAGTTTGAATGGTTAACAGGTGTTTCCCATATGTAACGATGAGTATCATTTTCAATAGGGTCATGAAGAACGTGATAATTCTTCGCAAATTGATAGCTAAAAGTCTTCTCTCCTGTAGGAATCGCACTTATGTTAATTCCACCGATAGGGATCGGAGATTGCCTAGCTCTCTTACCATACACAGGACAATCGGAAGTCATATTCTTTTGCTGAAAGAAGATATAAGATATAAAAATAATAATAATAAATAATAAAGAAATCTCTGTCTTTTAGTATATGTTAAAATGCTGTACTAGAATATCTCTATTATTCTTGAGCAATTTGAGCAATAGCATATTAATTAGTCTCACTTCAAAATACAAAAGGTCAAATAACAGAGAAATAATGCGGGAACACGTGCTTGGGATCACATATTCGATCGTCCTTTCAACTTATAACCCTAATTATTTTAAGTCTAACAATGCTATTAAATGCTCTTTTTACAAAATAATAGTTACGCAAGTGAAATAACGCATAAAAATGATATAATCACTTAATTGGCATTTCATTGCAATGTGTTAAATAATTGATGTAAGACTAATTTTCTGATTGTATGTTAATTTGGAGACGAACTTATCCCAGGGACAATCAGATTATTATCTCTCGACGCGTTTACCTGCCAAAGTAAAGCTACAGAGATTGCCGTATAGACAAGGATTGATACGAGCTCGTCTACAAGGGGCTAGAAATGCTCTAGGTTCTCGTCTTCTATAATCTGTCCTTCTATAATCAATTTGGTAAATTTATATATATTATAATATTATTATTACTATAAAAAATTTGGTAAAAATATTTCTGCAAGTTTTAGCGATTTCAACGACAAATATTCGACCGCCAGAAAGACGCATCATACATAAGAGAAACAGTTTGTTCGAACAGCTGTTATTGCTCGCGTGCCTTTTCTCCTCTTTTATAATTAAATCGACTAACTCCGTGTATACGATGCGTCTCTCTGGCGGTAGAATATTTGTCGCTGAAATCGCTACAAAGTCACTTCTGACGAAGTGTATAACTTGACAGTTATCTTATTAAACGCTGTGTGATAAAACGTTTAAAATGACGGCAGCTCCGGAATGGATCTGGGTACGGGAACATTACAAAAAAGAAAGTCCGAATACAATAAAGTGTAATTATTGTGCAAAGAGTTCCATAACTGTATAAACGAAGAAAATCAATATTTAAAAGATCATTTATATGAAGAACATACAATTTAATAACAGAATTAGATGAACATCCAGAACGGTATCATGTACTGCAAAATTATAAAATAGCCAAACTGACAGCCACGTGCAACAATTGTGAAAAAAATATTAATCTGGCATCTAACAGCGTGCATGATTTAGTAACTCATTTAAAACTTCAGCACACAGACGAATACAATTTAACATCTTTAAATTTAGAAACCGTACTGAAAATGTACGACAAAATATCAAAGAATGAATTTCAGTGTAAAGGATGTAAAGTAATTTTAAAAATACATCCTACATTTCTACACAATTTAACACGACACTTATTACTTTGTCCGTAAGTACATATCCCAAAAATATTTTATATATTAATGAGTAGAAAATAGGTAATAATGAAATTACATTTGAGGCCGGAATGTGTGAATATAGAAAGGTGTAGACATAATATTCAGTTATAATGATAAAATTTACTTATTGACAAAATAATTTTGTTTCTATTCTGTCATAGTCACTTCCAACTTAATCACCCGAAAAAGTATAAGGAAAAAGATAAAAAGGTAAGAAAATCATCGAGCATACATGACACGTTCGATGAAATGAGCAACAAATTGAAAGAGAAATGTAAAACATGTAACAAAATAGTACCATTACACACATCAATTGAGTACACAAATTTAATAAGACACCGTTATTGTTGTCTGTAAGTATGGATATAAGATACATTTCTATTAATTTCTATTAATTTTGTCATATTTATTCTTTTATAACCCACTTGCTTAATCCTTCAAGTAAATCAGACAAGACGAGAAAATTAACGGAAAAACAGATATTGGATATGAACGATGACACACACAACAAAATGGCAAAACGGTGCAGAGGATGTGAGAAAATTACGAACGGTAATTTATACCACCATATAAACAATTGCCAGTAAGTATCCGAATGAGAAGTATTTAAAATATTAATGAATATAAAATTGGTATAACGATAAGAAGTAACATTTAAAGAAAACGTAACTACAAGATTTATAAAATACATATGAATAAGGGGGCTTCGTTTGCCTACATCAAACCCATTATCAGCTATTTGTATATGTTTGTGCATGTTTGTTTGACTTGTTAAGTTTGTTTTATTATTGAAATATGCTAAACTACGTGTAACTTTTTGTATTTTGCTTTAAAATTATAATAAAATATTTAATAATTTACTTGGATAGTATACCCCATCTTCCAAGTTCCAAGTTACAAGAAACTATTTCTACTAGGCGAAAATATTCTACTAATGCAAATATTAAATTTTCTGATAATATTAATTATAAACTTGAGAAATGCAATTGTTAATTGAATATTCCTGTGACATACTCAATAATATGTAACATTTGAAATACTAATTATTCCATCGCATTTTTGTTTGTTAATCCGCTCACAAATGCAAATCAAAATGATAGTGTCAACATTTAATGTTATGTTAGCAAAAAATATGAGGTAAAAGACGGAAAGAAAACAAGAACATGGAGCATTCATGACAAGTTCGATGCTCGATCGAAACGAGCAATTAATTGGAAAAAAATGTAAAATATGTGAAAAATAATCAACATACAGACATCAGTTAACTATAAAAATTTAATACTTCACCTTTCTCGTTGTAGGTAAGTATGGATATAAGATACATTTCTATTAATTTCTATTAATTTTGTCGTATTTATTCTTTTATAACCCACTTTCTTAATCATTCAAGTAAATCAGAGAAAACGGGAGAATTGCGGGGAAAACAGATATTGGACAAGTACGATGGCACACGCGACAAAATGGCAAAACGGTGCAAAGGATGTGAGAAAATACTAACGGTGAACACTAATACTAGATACGATAATTTATACAGACACATACACAATTGCATGTAAGTATCCGAATGAGAAGCATTTAAAATATTAATGAACATAAAATAGGTAAAACGATAAGAAATAACGTTTAAAGAAAATGTAATTACAAGATATATAAAATACATATGAATAAGGGGGCTTCGTTTGCCTACATTCCCGATAGCCAACACCATTTAGCACACGTGAATAATAATTATATGCAAGTATGACTAAAAGAGCATAATTGTCCGTCTACATGTTAAAGAGGGTTGCTCATGGAAAAGTAGAACAGAATAGAAAAATTTTCTACTTTTGATTGAGATTTCGCATTAATAAAGTAAAGATAATCCGTGAATAAGTATGAGTCTGCCAGAGTTGGAGGAATTAGACAACTCTGTATCACGCATCTATTGCAACTGCTAATCGCATACTGATAATACTGCAGGTTATTTATATATTAAAACTGAAAGTTTTGGCCTGTGTGAAAATACAGCGATATGGTTATAAACATACATATAGCGTCTGAAATATTATAATTATTCCGTTTTATTTTTTTAATTCGTTATTAATTTCTTATTTAAATGCAGGTCTAATTCAAGTACCGATTCCGATGATGCTTTTATTGGGTTATAAAGCAATCAGAGGTAAAAACGAAAACACCACAATTCAGTAATCAAGAACAGCGTTCGTTGTCAATACGTAACCCACACAGCAAAACATGTCACCAAGATATTTGGGAGATATCTAAATATTAGAATATCTGATACAAGAAGCTATTCAGATGTCGCTTGAATATCTAAGAAATGTCTTCCAGATCGTAAAGAGTCACGATAATTTCATCTGAGATATGATATTTGATTTTATATCAAATATTAGACATCCATATTTTAGTGAAGTCGGATTTGACGTATTACTGAATAGGCAATGTAATAGATAAAACATATTTTTTCTTCATAAGCTCCGGCATAAATTATTAAGGAACACGGCCTCCCTAAATTAGACTTTACTTTTTTATTCTATTATTGTCATACTCATAATCTTTTTTTCATTTATTATCGTACTATTTTGTTTTTGACTAGATAAGTTTAGAAAACTTTTTTTAGGAAAAATTAAATAAGAAATAACTATTTAAAAACAAAATAAATAATAAAAATGTAAACAATTTTTTTAAAAAATATCAGAAAAATATATTAGAGATGTGATATCCTTAAAACATTTAAGCTATACCATCTACAAGATATCTCCAAAATGACGGGTGAAATGATCTTTAATTTATGTCTCACATATATTTTGTTGTGTGGGAGTGAATTATTACATTTTAAATATTAATTAATTCCTCAATTGCATTTTCTATAACTCTCTTAATCACTCTTTATGTAAACGTAGACATTCATTGAGTAATACCAGATTAACTGGAAACGAAAATGTTGGTGAAGCTCAATGTGAAATGATAACATGTACTTATAATATTACGATTCTACAGTGCATTACTTTTAGCCTAAACGCAAAATACACGAAACGACTAATAATGTTGCCGATTCTGAACGACTCTAAAAGTGATTCACAGATCACAATTTTTGGATTGACGACTCTGCTCTGTATGAACAAAGAAACACACGCGTACACATACATACGCGTGTGATTAATTTATATTTGTTACATCAGAACTTTCAGACGAACTTCATTAGCGCTTAGCAAATTTTCAAATATTGAACGTAATATTAGTTATATGTAGTACATGGAAAAAAATAATGTTCAATTTACAAAAATGAAGTTGCTTGAATTAAACGTCAGTGTCACGCGCGGCAACAAACATAAATAATTCACTCAATTATATTTGCTATAGATTTTAATTTTAAGCATTAAATTAAAGATCCAGATTATTAAGACGATTGTCTATTCTTGAATCATTCGCAACAGAAACTTGCAGGTCAATTGGATATAAACCATATGTGCATAGCCAATAACCTTGCAACTTTTTGTAAAAAGAGTAGAATTTTTCTAAACATTTCTTTTGTGATACAAGAATCGAACTTTGTAATGTGGTATTCAATGTATAACATATAAAAGGAACATTTATGGAACATTATTTATGGCATCTTAAGTTTAATAAACCTAACATGATCTTAAATATAAAATCTGATTACGAATACCGGCTAACTCTTTCGGAAGTTGACTATGTGTATCACAGAGGCGAAAATGAAAGGACAGTGGTGGCCTCCATGAAATTGTATAATAATTCGATAAAACTTGTACAATTTGTAAACTAATTTAATAACATAAATTTCGTTTTGTGGTCAACATACTTTTGAATTGCACAATGTCTTGTAATTATATTTGTAGATCGTTGAACTCCTTTCGCCAACAAAGTTTGTAGTAGATAGTTTTCGATAAACTTGGTTATCTATATATTTTATTATAAGTTTGTATTTTCTAGTTATAAATAAAATGATGCCTTTCTTTTAGATTTGAATTAAATTTTTATCCGATAAAAACAGACCAATTGGTCTTTTATCTCCACCATCCCCGCCGAATTTTTATCGGCGATCCTCTTTTTTTTCAATAATTGGGGTTTTACATTTTTATCATTTATTATTTTGAAACATGTATAATGATATGCATACAATAATACATAACTCTTGCGATGTAAAATATTAACAAAAAATCAAATTGTAAATGTAAATCTATTGACAAATTACAAATTAAAATCTACCGAATAAAAGACTCTGTGAATCCAATTGAACTAAAACTTTATTTGATAAAAACTCGATTTATAGAGGCTCTCCACTACCCCCGCCGATGTGGATCGGCGGTCCTCTTTTCTTTACAATGTGACTTTTTGCAATTTTATTATCTATTTCATTTTTCTTATATAATAATTTACTTTACAATGCATACAATATTTAAAAAAATTACATTATAAAATTAAAAGTATAATATTTGTACAAGACAATGTTTCTCTCGACATTACATGTGAAATATTCGGTATGTATATAATAACATGAAATTTTTGCAATGCAAAATACATATATACATATTACATGTTCATGGAATAAAAAATATCCTGAATGTATAATATTTATTAACGATCTCTTAAAGTAAATCAAATCCACAAAAATTTAAAGTAAATGTAAAGTAAAAACTTAAACGCATAACAGCTTCCATCTTATTATATGCATCCATCTTATTATATGCATCCGATTGCAAATATAATTATATGTAATAATATACATTGCAGTTATAATTTTATCTATCTTTTTAATTATCGAGTTATGTCCCCCTGTTCCTGCCTACTCGAATCTCTATCTGCCCGTATTCCGATGTATAGTTTTATCCATTTTCCTACCTATCCGCGTTTCAACTTTTTCTCAATAAACCTACAAATCTTTCGTTAGTACCGCGACGCGATTTATAAAAGATCCGATTTGGGGCTATACGCGCGCGAATGGGATTTAATAGGAGTCTTGTTAAGCTCGCACATATGCGAGATATAAAGAAGATAAGAATATAACCCACCCGAATTTTGATAAATAAGAACAAATCAACTTATTTCGCACATCACCTTACTCATATACTCCATCGGAGTGGCCAATATTGACCACTTACCCCGTCGTATCCAGTCTTCTTTCGTTGGGCCAGATTGGACATACCTTTCGTTGCTTCTGGCCATACAGTCTGATCATTTTGACCAGAGATCGGAAACAAAGAAAACTCCTCCCATAATCGGTTTATCACCGACAGATATTTCGGTTCGAACTGTATGCGAGCACTGATCGTATCGAAAAATGCCCGACCAGGAGAGAAGGTATTTAAAGAAGAAACGTAATTTTTAAAAATTTAATTTTTAACACTGATCAAAGTGTAATTTTACTTCCGTTTTCAAAAGAACCGACCGTCTCTTCGTTAACTCGATCTTTGAATATAAAATTCAAGCACACAAATATAGAAAAAATTTTACCTTGTGTTACATTTATTTTAATTAAATAAATTAGTATGGCTCGTATGTGTTAAACACAAATTTCAAAAAATTTAAAGGACTCTGAGCCGTGACAGGATGGTAGTGTCTAAATATTCTAGTCTAAATTTATTGCGAAAAAATATCACCTCGGCCAGGGTTTGAACCTGGAACCTCCCTCTCGCTAGGCGGGCGTCTCAACCAATTCGACCACCGAGGCACATGGCAATACTTATCGCAATAAACATTCTAATGTTGATTCCCGAGTGCCACCTATCGTGACAGTATTCGAAATCGAGAACTGTGCGCCGACTTGATTTGTCAGTCTTAAAACACAGTATCATCTCCACAATG
>NW_011967108.1:359331-370087 GCF_000949405.1 Vollenhovia emeryi | reverse complement strand
ACTTTCGATCATCTGTACACGTGCCATTTAATTTGTGTATTACACAAATCTTTCCACGAAACAGGCAGTTTTAAGTGCAAAAGGTGCGAAAGTGCATACTCCCGTTACGATAAATCAATAACACTCTCGTGTTACCGACATTTCATGCATGCAGCACGAAACACAACCAAAATTGAGCACCCGCTTGAAAAATGGGCGTAGAACGGACACGCACCAAGTGGAAACTTTATCGGCAGTACTTGAAAATAGGTGTAACGTAATAATTAAAAAAATGTAAATGGGCGTAAGGCGCCGGAATCAGCCGAGCGAAAACGGTATCAAGTAAAACGTCGGCGTGACCGCTCTCAGGTTTCTCTCTGGTGAACGTAGCCGCGTCGCGGCGGCAGCGCGCGTTATTCACTCTTGCGAGAACGCCGCGCTTTATCATCGCATCTCTCGCGGCTATCAATTGTTGGTCGGGTTGCTGCGCCTGCAGGCGTACTATGGTCCAACCGTCGAAGAGAAATAAAACGAAAATGAAAAATGACAGTTACCCAATGTGGTAAAATTTATGATAATAGTTCAAGTCACTCGTGAGGTGACAGAAATTGATATTTTCTATGGAAGTTAAGCAACGGTTTCGAGACGAGAGGGTCGAAAGTAGCTGCTTGCACCCTCCTCTAGATGGCAATAACGACGACGATCAACCCCTTCTTTCTACCAAACACCCCCACGGTCGGCGAACAGCTGTTCAGCACCGCCATGGCGCACGCGACGTCGCGACGTCAAAAACACTTTGAACAATTTCAATTTATCCATGCCGAAAAAATCTTTCCGCGTCGCGACACGATTTACCTGGTGATAAACTTCCGATCGTAGGCTGGTGTTTCGCAACAGTGTTTCGGGCAGTGCCAATCGTGTAGTCGCGAGTGATACTAAGGGTGACATTTCAGAAATATTAGGTGTGAATTTTGATCCTTCACAGGTAAGAATTTGTTTTTATTTACTTATTAACACCTTTATGGTTTGGATAATAGCTTAGAAGCAGGCGTCGCATAATTTTTAACAAGATAACTTCAACGGAAAGAGCGAAACATAAGATCGGAGAGAGATATCACATACATATAAGGATGTAATAAAAGAATTAAGAAAATTTTTTAATCGACTATTTTTGTAAACAAATTTCTAGTAATTTTTATTGTAGGTGCAACATACTTTTCTATTACATCTGTTGCGTAATTTTATCTCAATAAATAAGACACGGTATATTGCTTTCAAAAGGAAATAATCTAATTTATAAAGCACATCCAAAATTGTTTAATTGTTTTACGAAAAAGATATTATTTCAAGAAACGTGAAAAAGCTATTTACTTGTTTTCACAATATTTTTTACAAAATTGTTTTACATTTAAGTACATGTATATATATTAATATACATACAATGTATATTATACACGCGTTCTTTATAATTAAAAATCCACTCAAATTACCAAGATACCTTATCTAATTGTAAGTAGTTATAAAATGCTTAACATCCTGATCGTAAGATGGCACCACGTAGGTATATTTCCATTCGACAAATGCAGAATAAATTGCTTTACTCACTTACAACTTACATTCAAATCCGATACTCGTCATTTCTATATCAATTCATTCCAACAAGTAAACAAAGGGGGCCAATTTTTACGAGCATAAAAATTGACAATCGAAGTTGTTAACATCGATCGAAGTTGTTAACATTGAAACATAAGATAGCGGACGCGTTTCAGCACGCAGTGCTTTCATCAGCGCAAATTTAAATGAAATAGTTGAATCGCTTAGTACATAATTGTCGATAGATGTACATTTTAGATCGAGTAAAACAAATAGAATTAGTCAGAAGTTAAAAAACGTCGCTGAGGTAAGTGGACGTAACGGTTGTGGTCAGTGTTTTGAGTAAATGATGATGGATATGATCTTAATTTCTATAATATAAGAGGTTGGATTGGCCTATACAGGGTGTACTAAAACCACCAGATATCCTTTCAATCACAGATTCTTTAGAAAATTGCAAGACAAAAATTCTAATACAAAAATGTCGAGGCTACAATAGTTTTTAAATAATAAGCGAGTATATTTCGCCAATGATAGGCCTGAGATTTCGCGCGCTCAGGCATGGCGATGTGACGAGTGATAAAAGTGTTTCTATGAATGTCGCCCTTCTTATTTAATTCAAGTATAAATTTGCAACGTGTTGTAACTTCAAAATGTTGCAGCTGTCAAAGTGATCGATCAACATCGGTTACCAAGAAGGTTGTTACTGTGCTAAAAAGGGCGACGTTCATACGAACACTTTTGTCACTTGTCACTGAGCGCGCGAAATCTCAGGCCTATCATTGGTGAAATATACGCGCTCATTATTTAAAAACTATTGTAGCCTCGACATTTCTGTATTAGAATTTTTGTCTTGAGATTTTCTAAAGAATCTGTTATTAAAAGGATATCCGGTGGTTTTAGTACACCCTGTATAGAGTCTCTTAGAGTTGGTTCAATTTAGGTCCGTTTGATCTAGTGAACGTTAATCTTTATGATAATTCGTTAGCCGTTATTCGACGTGGTGTGTGGTTTGTAGTACCTTATATGTTTCCTTTTGGCCAGTTTTAAACGTTTTAAACGCCAGTTGATTTGAAAATCTTATGTTTCAATGTTAACAACTTCGATATTTAAATATATATTACCTTGTCAACTTTTTATGCTCGTAAAAATTGGCCTCCTTAGTTTACTTGTTGTTAAATATAATACGAGCGGAATTATTATTTTGTCAATCCATTCCATTATTTCTGCTTAATGAAAAAATCATTTGCGCATTACCGGGATTATTTTACGTGAAATCTATTTAAACAATTAAAAGATAACTTCGAGCATAGGGAAAAAGATTCCGTCACACACGTTTTTATGATTATATGTAACATGTTCGATAAGCTTACATGCTTGTAATATTTATGTAACGCGCAGAAACTTGAATGTATTTTTTTATGACAGGTGTCGAAATGAGATTCAGAATTGTACGAATGAATGTTTCACACCTGTATACGACACGTTTCGCCTCCTTAACAGCTATAAAATAATCTCAAATGATTTGTTCCAAGACGCCGATGCAATTTGCATACGCGTGACGAAGAGCAATAGGGGTATAATCCTTTTTTTCAGAGAGGAAAGGCGACACACACGACCCGGAAAATCATACACTCTGTTTTCAGTTACACGTGTTCTTATTCAAGTCACGTTCCGACGACAAGGGTAATAGCCCCGAACTTTGTCTTCGTCGGATCAGCTTAACTTCCGGTAGTAAAATTTCACGAAATTCTAGTGCGGTCTCGGCGAAATATGTTTTCTGTGGTTCCTGGCATTTTTCAGTTTGATCGATCACTGCCACGTTGTTGTACGTAGGAAGCCGGAGATACAGCGGACGTTTTTATGAGTTGCCCGGAACATGGACGTTACGTCACACCGATTAATTTACATTAGCGTAACATACGCTCGCGATTCTGCGAAATTAAATTAAACGAACGCTCCGGGGGTGAAGAAACCAAAGTTCATTTTAATTTAAGAAAATTAGTCGAACGAATAACGAATCTTCGTTAACGCAATCGCGAAACATTTGCCGAGCCACGTCCGCATTTTTTTTCCAACGCAACTGTGTGTTCCAATTATCCGTATCTATTACCGAGTTATCTGATGTTCAATATACGGCGGCGCGACGACACGACAAGGGAAAAAAAACCGATATGGCGAAATCACATTATGCCCTAGTAATCCGCGCTGCATTACGATGAATGCTGCACGTGTCTGCGGCTTTTCTGCGTCACGAGATTCATGAATGCAAATATTCCGCGAATAAAGAGTCACGCGCGCTCTTTACATCATTCACCTTTCTCATTTTTGTTCCGCGTCTCCCTCCGCGCCGCCCTCGCCCGTTGCCTTTGTTCTTCCTCTTACGTTATTTCCCTCCCGCTCTCCTCCGCAACTTGTCGAACTTCAACTCTGGACGCGCCCTGATACGCGCCACCCGTTTTCGCGTTTATGATTTAACGAACGCACCTCCGCACCTTCCGCACCATCGACAACAGTCCGCGCTTCCTTCCTCGATAAATCTCCGGCGTACGCCTTATTATAAACTCTTTTGCGCGGCGCAATTTAAAAGTGTAGCTCGCAAGTTCGTCCCATGAAGCTTCGTATTAAGCTTCCACTTTAAAAGCGGCACCTCGGCAGCCGGTAGAAGTATCGCCGAAGTTTAGCTAATCATTTCTCATCGCGGACGCTGATAAATTATTCAATTATAACGTCCACCGCCGCCGACCCAACAATTTCGAGGCGCAGGAAAGGAAGGGCAGGGGGGGGGGGAGAAGGCGCGGTAAACATTCCTCGACATTCCTCGCTATTCGAACACATCGCGCGATATCGAATTAGTATCGTGCCGGCAGTGCGGAGATTAAAGTCAGATTTCGAAGTACTTGGTAATTCCCTGTACGTATTTCTCGCACGTAGTCGCAGCTTGATATATTTAACCTCCCTTTGACCCTGCGCGCCCTTTTAAGTGCATCATTACGTATTCTCTTTTGTAACGCCGGTCTTTATGCAGACCACATTCGCAGCACCTTCCTATTCTTCATCATATCGCATATTAACCGTGTAGGGTATTAATTGTATAATTTTAGCCCTTATTGTAAATGTCTTCTATCAGCTCAATACGTGTATGACAAATATCTAAATAAAGGTGTGCGCGTGTGTGTATAAATATACGATACATGCGCGAGTATATATCGCGTTAATAATTCTTTATATTAGTATTAATCCGAAACGACAGAGAGGAAACAAATGACTGAAATAAGCCTTCGAGATGGAATGTGACTAATGTACATTTCTACCAATGCAGATTAACCTTGATCTCGGTTTAACTTACTTGTTTTTTTTGTTCTAGTTTCGGGAATTGGACAAAGTTTAAAACTTGTTAGTGAAGCAGAGATTAAAATTAATCTGCATTGGCAGAAATGGGCATAAAATACTTTTTACTGATGCATTAAACTATTAATTAATTACTGGCATTTATATGGAAGGCGATTGTGGGTGTTTACGTGATAGCGAACGAAGAGCCGAATTATTTACACTTTCCTTAGCGCTTTGTTGATCCGTGATAAATTTCAGCAAATGTTAAATTTCGTATCGTATCTGTATTGCCTGCGCTATGCAGCATCTTGTTAATAGAAACGCACAGTGGATCTCTTTCGATCTGTGCACGGGAAGTTTTGCGATCGAACAAATCTAAGGATAGCTCGCCGGCTTTAATTGGAATCTATTTACATCTCCCGGCGTTTCAACGCGCAGCTCTGTTAATATCGCTTTCCTCGGCGTGTTCACCTTGCCGTTGTATGACACTTTGTTCCAGTTCCACAACACGATGGCAGAGAAAGAGGTCGGAAGTTCTTGGATGTCGGTAATGAATATATGAATGAATAAGCGGTCGCCGTTTGTCACTCGAGAATTGTACATGTATGTCGTTTCACGAATATCTCGCATATCAAGATTCCATTTTCAGTGCCAACAAGATCTAACGAGTGCAAACGTACATATGTCGCTATCCTTATCGAAGAAACTTGAACTCTTAAACAAAGTCCAAGAAAAGCCAATTTTCGGTAAGTTTTTTCAGGAATATAGGGTAAGCGAAGCTATTTCGGAATACTTTTTACAAAATTTGCTGTATTGTTTACATAAAATCTTGTAAAATAAATCTGATTAGTATATGCTAGTTAAGAAGTCATCCTTTAACTATTAATTAGGCATAAAGCAATATTTGAAGGAGACTTTGTTTTTAAATGGCGGACAATCAATTCAAGTACTAAATTCTTTCCGAATTAGGTTCACGTGCAATTTTGACTTGTTCTGCATATACGTTAAACTATGACAGCTAGGAAATGTTGTGGTATATAACGTTTTTCCCATTCTTCAAAACTTTGAGAGAGATTAGAGGTGTTCCGAATTAGGTTCATGCACTTATTTCGGAACAAAACTTATCATACAAAACTGAATAGTAAAAAGTCTGAATTTATATATAACAAGCTTGAAATATAATAAAAAGTGCCTTAAACCCATTAAATTTAAGGGTAAATATTATACACATGATAACTTTATATTTAGGAACACGCTGAAAAAACAGAAACACCCAATTTTAAACCAACTTTTTAATTTATTTATAAGTATTTTGACATTTGCGCTTTACTCTTAAAATTAATATTTAATTAAATAACACACGAGAAAAGGCCAATGCCAATTAATATTTAATTAATCTTTGAAATAAACTATTGAGCTCTTTAAATGTTTAGCATCACATGTCACAAATTGCACAAAAGAAAGAAGGAAAATACTATAGAAAAAACGAAATACTGTAACAAAATTAAAATAGTACTATCACCGATCAAGTTTCATAACATTAAATTACTTTTTAATTTTTAAAGCAAGTAACTTTAAAGCAGAGTTGTAAACCGAACCGAACCATTGAAGTGTATCCGCTCCGAGAGAACGGATCAAAATTTCAATTATAAACTCGTTCCGATCCGGAGCGAACCGTTTTTTATTATAATTAAAAATACTCCGGTTTCGAACCGGAGCATGAACACCCGGTTTTAGAGCGGTTTCTTTATTTAAAAAGGATTTAATTTATTTAAAAAGATTTACCACATTTAAGTCTTTGCCACATAGCTGGAGAGGTGGTAAATGTGCAAATTTCAACAGTTCGGTTCGATTTACATTCCAAGTTCTAAATAATTTACTCCATTCATCCGATGTTCGGAGCGGTTTTTAAACTCGAACCAGTTCAAAACCTCTCCACAGAACGTATTTATGCTCCGGTTTACAATCTTATTTGCTTCAAGCTCTAATTTCGAGAAATGTGAGCCAATCAACTTGCAGCTATTCCATAAAAGCACATTTCTCGAAACTATTGTAAAACTTGGACCAAGTTCTAGCATCGTGGACACGGGCCTTCAGAAGCTTATATCATAACGGGGGACTTTCCTCTACGTAATCTTTTGTTTTTAACAGAAATTATTACGAGCTAAGAATTTGGACAGCGATTCCTTTTATCCCGAGCGCCGAGTGGCGAAACGTCGCGAAATCGCAGTTGTGCGTATCGCGAATGGAACATTGCACGTTAGAAACGAATACTCGTGACAGACATCTGTCCGTCAAAATAATCGTGGCATCGTCAGTTGTCCGAATCCCTACAGACAGAAATTTCATTTATCGAGAAAGTTTAAATCAAACCGCCATTACTCACGACGCGGCAACTGTGACGGAGCATTTCGATTCACCAGAAGGCAATTGAAATTCGTTTCGTCGCCGGCTTTTACGACTCGTCCTTTTTTGCGATTTTGCAATTTATAGTAGGTATTTCAAGATTCTGAATCGGCACAATTTGGCGGTACGCGGAAAAATACAATTCGCTTCGTACGTGGCGGGGCTTTTTAGATCCTCTCTTTTTAATTTTCTATCTATCCCCGCGGCGGACTCGACGAATGTAAATTTCTGTCGATTACGATTGGCGCGCAAAAATCTATTTCATGAAATACGTTCGTAGTTTGTCAATCATGCAGAACAGGGGCGCTTTCGAAAGTCGGAACGTAAACAATTACTCGACTCGCGATCGTGCGCGTAATTTATCTATAACGTAAAATTGTTTAATTCACGATCGCGTGGGGGGGAAAAAAAATGTACAGTCCCTGCCATTTTGTCGCGCGCACTAAATTGTCACGAATTTCGACACTTCGCGCAACTCGAATCCCCGAAACTTGCAGATAAAACGGATTAGTAGCGACTGTCGAGCGAAGGGGGATGTAAATCGATTTCGTCGCGCCCTTAAATTCTATTAGCGCCAACTCCGATTGCATTCTTCAAATGGAAATAGGGAACGAGATTTTCGCGACGGAGAAGTGATTTCGACAAAGCAAAGTCGTGCCGGGCGTGTGATTAGATTTTACACTCTCGCTTTACCTTTACGAACGCCGTTGTCTTCGTCGTGCCCCTTAAACGAAGCCCTAGGCCGGAGCAGCGCGAGGCGATATCGGAAAATAAATTTTGCGTAATCGTGTTTCGACCATGGTGGGGCAGCCGTGGCTATTAAACGCAGGAAATTCTTGTCCTGCTCTGGCAGAGAACTAACAGGACCATTTCCCTTTCCAGTTTAAACTGCCATTTGTGAAACCGTCTGCCGCGGCGAACGAGTGTCCCGGTTCCTGTTCTACCGTTGATGATTTATTCAATCGCGCGCTTGTCGATATTTATCGCTCGCCGACCGTTCCGAGGGGACCAGACACTCTCTCCATGAGATAAATCATATTATCGTAGACAAGTAGCGTCCAATACGTGGCAATCTGCACCCATGCCAGAATCTGCGGCCGCGCGAGCATGAGAATCGTATTAGATTGATACTGTATTGCTTAAGGGGATACTGGTGTGATTCTGCACTTTTGGCACCTTTTGCTTCTAGAACTGTCGGTTCGTGAAAACATTTGTGTAATATACAAATTATGTGGCTTTTGTGTACAGACCGACAGTGTCCACTATTCGGATTAAGTCAAAGAACAGCGTGGTATCATTAAAATTAAGTTTAGGAGCTTAATAAGAAGTCTATAGGTTACCTAACCTATAACTTATTCGAGTGAATAGATTTTTCGTTAAGCTTCTAAACTTAATTTCAATGATACCATGCTTTTCTCTCATTTTGTCCGAATAGTGGAACACTGTCGGTTCGTACACAAAAGCCGTACAATTTGTATATTATACAAATGTTTTCACGAATTGACAGTTTTAGGAGCAAAAGATGCCAAAAGTGCAGAATCACAATCCAGCATCCCCTTAATAGAGACTATCTGCCCTTACGAGTGTCAACCGTGATTTTGCATCGTTCCTGCAATGAGGCAAGCGTTAACGTTTTATTCACCGTTTTCTCTTCAAACGGAATCGTAACTGCTACTCTTGTAACTTTTTAAAGCCCCAACTTTTCAGCACCGTACAAGAAAATGAGAGACGAATGAGAAATTACAAGCTTTTACGCTGTCACGTCTCTTTCCCGTTAAATATCCGTACGAGGTGTCTCACATTTTCCGCCGCAGGCCCGTTTAAATTTTCGACAAGATTGGCCCTGGTTCGCCGCGGCGAGATGTAACATGCAAATGCGATGAGATGTTGCAGCGCAGAGACGTTGTATAGAACGACACTTCATCGCCGGTCGGGTTAATGTGGAGGCGAGTTTCCCCGCTCGGAAACTTTGAATCCGACCGAGCTGCCAGCTCGTCCCCGCCGCTCGCCCCGCGAACTCTCTCCGAGGATGCGGCTCTCGGGGAAAGTCCCGGATAGGAAACAAATCCTATCCGGGCGGAATGGCCGTTCGGGGGAGTTGCTGCAACGATTGAATGCACGCCACGCTCGATTATTTAAGCGCGCGCCCGAGATTTCTCGGGGCGTAAGTCGGCGCGGAAGATCGACGGGAGCGTACCCTAGGCGCGCGGCGCGGATATATAGCGCGACGAGGAGAAGGAGCGTGTGTCGGCTGATGCCGCTTCGCGGAGAGCGATATCGATTTCGGCCTGTCGAGCGTGAGCGATTTAAACTCGGAAGACGAAGGAGATAACGTAAGTCTCCGTCCTTCCGTTCCCGCTCCCGCTCCTCTCCGCCCCCCCCCCCCCCCGCGCCTGTCGTGCACCGCCGAGTCGATCGGATTCGAGCGCCAAGGAGTATTTCTATGATTTACTCCACCTCGACTGACGCCGCTGCATCCTCAGCGACAACGTAGCAACGATACTGTTTAGATTGTCATAATAGGATTGTCTTCTTTTTCCTGCTAGCCGTTCGATTTAACGCAACGATATCGGAAAAGTAAAGTAAACGATTTTGTCGATTGCAACGGTGGGATTTCGACTGGAGGAAAGTTGCAAGTTTGTCACCTAATATTTTTCTTTCTGAAAAAAAAAGTGAATCTGCGCAGCTTCTGCTAATCGTAGAAATTTTTCAGGGAAAATGCTAAAGAATTGTCGCGATTTGCGTAAGATCCAAAAGCTTCCTAAAGATATGAAAGAGAGGATAAAATGAAACTGTTATTTTTATTCTCTATACGGAATTAACCTTTATTTCAATACGTATTTTAGAATAACGAATTAATTTTTCTATGAAATTCGGAAACTATTCTCCATTTTTGTAAGCAAAATGGTTTGACATTGCAGAGGTTATTTCTTCGATTACTGCTAGTAAACTTTTTCCCGTGTAAATCGGAACTTTAATTTTGAAAGTTAACCTTTCATTTTTTTAAATATATAATTAACGTGAAAAATCATTGTCAAAGTTAAAGCCCGATTTGCATGAAAAAATTTTTTAATGATAAAGAAATTATTTCCAAAGCGCTAAACTACTTTAAGAACAAAAATTTGTAATATTCTATCAATGATATAGAAAATTTAATTCGTCGTTCTAAAATATGTAGAGAAAAGTCCCCTATTATAAGATAGACTTTTAATATGAACATTAAAATTCATAAGGCTATGACGTGAAATCACAATTCGAAGGAATGAAGGATATAAGAACCAAGACAGGATATTAGTGTCTAAATGATTTAAAATTTTTTATTTTAATTTTTAACAGAAAGAAAAATTGTTCAATGACGTTAACTGGCTAAGGTGGTTTAATTTAACAATTTATTCCAACGTTCGACCATCCGGATTGTGGTCCTTTTCAAGGAATTAGGGGAACG